>NC_052149.1:54724859-54880068 GCF_902713615.1 Scyliorhinus canicula | reverse complement strand
GAGAGACAGGCGCGCGCGTGACAGAGGGAGCGAGAGACAGGCGCGCGCGACAGAGGGAGCGAGAGACAGGCGCGCACGCGACAGAGGGAGCGAGAGACAGGCGCGCGCGCGACAGAGGGAGAGAGAGACAGGCGCGCGCGCGACAGAGGGAGCGAGAGACAGGCGCGCGCGACAGAGGGAGCGAGAGACAGGCGCGCGCGACAGAGGGAACGAGAGACAGGCGCGCGCGACAGAGGGAACGAGAGACAGGCGCGCGCGACAGAGGGAACGAGAGACAGGCGCGCGACAGAGGGAACGAGAGACAGGCGCGCGCGACAGAGGGAACGAGAGACAGGCGCGCGCGACAGAGGGAGCGAGAGACAGGCGCGCGCGACAGAGGGAGCGAGAGACAGGCGCGCGCGACAGAGGGAGCGAGAGACAGGCGCGCGCGATAGAGGGAGCGAGAGACAGGCGCGCGCGACAGAGCCAGCGAGAGACAGGCGCACGCGAGAGAGGGAGCGAGAGACAGGCGCGCGCGAGAGAGGGAGCGAGAGACAGGCGCGCGCGAGAGAGGGAGCGAGAGACAGGCGCGCGCGAGAGAGGGAGCAAGAGACAAGGCACGTGCTAGAAGGGCGAGAGACAGGGTGCACGCTAGAAGGGCGAGAGACAGGGTGCACGCTAGAGGAGCGAGAGACAGGGTGCACGCTAGAAGGACGAGAGACAGGGCGCGCGCTAGAGGGGCGAGAGACAGGGCGCGCACTGGAGGTGCGAGAGACAAGGGGGACGCGGCACCCGAGAGAAGGGGGGACGCGGAGTGTGAGAGAAGGGGGCGCGGCGCGAGAGAGGGAGCGAGAGACAGGCGCGCGCGAGAGAGGGAGCGAGAGACAGGCGCGCGCGAGAGACAGGCGCGCGCGAGAGAGGGAGCGAGAGACAGGCGCGCGCGAGAGAGGGAGCGAGAGACAGGCGCGCGCGAGAGAGGGAGCGAGAGACAGGCGCGCGCGAGAGAGGGAGCGAGAGACAGGCGCGCGCGAGAGACAGGCGCGCGCGAGAGAGGAGCGAGAGACAGGCGCGCGCGAGAGAAGGAGCGAGAGACAGGCGCGCGCGATAGAGGGAGCCAGAGACAGGCTCGCGCGATAGAGGGAGCCAGAGACAGGCGCGCGCGATAGAGGGAGCCAGAGACAGGCGCGCGCGATAGAGGGAGCCAGAGACAGGCGCGCGCGAGAGAGGGAGCGAGAGACAGGCGCGCGCGAGAGAGGGAGCGAGAGACAGGCACGCGCGAGAGAGGGAGCAAGAGACAAGGCACGAGCTAGAAGGGCGAGAGACAGGGCGCACGCTAGAAGGCGAGAGACAGGGTGCACGCTAGAGGGGCGAGAGAGAGGGCGGGCGCTAGAGGGGCGAGAGACAGGGCGCGTGCTAGAGGGAGCGAGAGACAGGCGCGCGCGCGACAGAGGGAGCGAGAGACAGGCGCGCGCGCGACAGAGGGAGCGAGAGACAGGCGCGCGCGAGACAGAGGGAGCGAGAGACAGGCGCGCGCGAGAGAGGGAGCGAGAGACAGGCGCGCGCGAGAGAGGGAGCGAGAGACAGGGCGCCGCGGATGAGAAGGAGCGAGAGACAGGCGCGCCGACGAGAGGGAGCGAGAGACAGGCGCGCGCGAGAGAAGGAGGCGACGAGACCGGGCGCGCGCGAAGGAGAGGGAGCGAGAGACAGGGCGCGCGCTGAGTAGAGGGAGCGAGAGACAGGCGCGCGCGAGAGGGAGCGAGAGACAGGCGCGCGCGAGAGGGAGCGAGAGACAGGCGCGCGCGAGAGGGAGCGAGAGACAGGCGCGCGCGAGAGGGAGCGAGAGACAGGCGCGCGCGAGAGCGAGCGAGACAAGGCACGTGCTAGAAGGGCGAGAGACTGGGCGCACGCTAGAAGGGCGAGAGACAGGGTGCACGCTAGAGGGGCGAGAGAGAGGGCGGGCGCTAGAGGGGCGAGAGACAGGGCGCGTGCTAGAGGGGCGAGAGACAGGGCGCGTGCTAGAGGGGCGAGAGACAGGGCGCGTGCTAGAGGAGCGAGAGACAGGGGGGACACTAGAAGGGCGAGAGACAGGGCGCGCGCTAGAGGGGTGAGAGAGGGGGCGGGCACTAGAGGGGCGAGAGACAGGGCGCGCACTGGAGGTGCGAGAGACAAGGGGGACGCGGCACCCGAGAGAAGGGGGGACGCGGTGTGCGAGAGAAGTGGGGACGCGGAGTGTGAGAGAAGGGGGGCGCGGCGCGCAAGAGAAGGGGGGCGCAGCAAGCGAGAGAAGGTGGTTGCGGCGCGTGAGAGTGTGTCCATAGAATAATCATTTTGGAATCATATGATCAACAACCTTCTTTCTAGATTGAAGTAAATAAAATTGAAAAATGTCACATTTGATTCTGTTACCTAAAGCAGACCATGATTCCAGTCACGAACAACAACTCGGTTAAAAGTATTGACATTACTCAAACTAAAGTTAGAAAATAGCATTTTGCTTCATTGCATCCTTTTTCAAAATGATAATCTTAGCAGTCTATCATGATTCCCTCATACCGTAAATATTTCAATATTAAATCATACCAATAGTTCAAGCATTAACAAAGTGATTACTCTAACCAAACTCAAAGCCTCAGTGAACAGGAATTCATTCAAATTGAATCAAAAAATTTTAATCAGTTTACAAAAAGTTTGAGAATGTATTTAATGGTGGCTGAATTATTTCAGAGGATTATACATGCAGATACTAAAACATCTTGAAATGTTTATACAGCTGACTGGTCTCAACTGTGGGTAAATCTGAAAAGTAAGCTCTTGTGCCTTACGGGTCTCTTCAATTATGAAAAGATGTTTGGCTAATGGTTACAATGGTCATATAAAAAAAAAGAGTAATTCAGAAATGAAAATATATCAAAACCACAAACTAACAAAAGCAGCAGGAGTACATAAAAGAACATCTGCAGAAAGAATGTCTCCCGTCTATTCAGTACACAATACTAAGGATTGAATCACAGTACAAATTCTTTAAAAGTAAATTGGACTCACAGAGTCATCCTCGGCAGTGGCAGGCCAGCCTTCCCAAATCTGGTGACGGACATGGATGTTTGTGAGATCAAATATGTTCCTTTTTACCTAATAAAGAGAGTTTAAAAAAAGGATATAATACACTGCACGTTGTTTTTATTTAAAGTCATCTCAAGCACAGTAGATTTTAGTGCAAATCTTTTCAAAATTCTTTCAGGCGATGTGGGGGTCGCTGACTGGGTCAGCACTTGTTGCCTATCCCTAATTTCCCTCAAGAAGGTGGTGGTGAGCTGCTGCCTTGAACCTCTGCAGTACATGTGTTGGTGTACCAATGATGCTGTTAGGAAGGCAGTTGCCACTGACCGTGAAGGGACAGAACTAAAGTTCTAAGTTAGAATGGTGAGTGGCTTGTAAGGGAACATACAGCTGGTGGTATTCCCATGAATTTGCTGCCCTTGTCCTTCTTGGTAGTAAAGGTCACAAGTTTGGAAGGTTCCTGTTGAAGTAGACTTAATAATGAGTTGCTGCAGTGCATTGTGCAACTCATTGTGTATAGTACACACTGCTGCCACTGCATCGGTGGTTGAGGGAGTGAATACTTTTGTCATACCAAATGTAAATAAACTGGTCAGTTATTCATACGCTCTCCACAACAGGAGCCTTCATATCCTACTTTTTTTTCCATTTATTCATGGGATGTGAGCATTGCAACAACGACATAATTTGTTGCCCATTTGAGAAATGTTATGAGAATAGAAAGACCCAAACAGTTACAGAGTATCATAAATGGATAGCAGATGGATGAGTACTGAATCATTAGTAGGAACGAGTTCAGAGTATGCGATAAATTAAAATAGATTAGTCTCAGCTTCCAATACAAGTTAAATGCTAAATGAGTTAATACATCAGAACAGCAACTATGGTAACATTTTGCTGCTGAAAAGTACTAGCACATTTTGATTGCTCAATTGTTTTTTTCATGTCTGGCAAATTTTGAAAAGATTCTTCTCAAATACATATAATAAAATCTACACATAGAACATAGAACATTACAGGGCAGTACAGGCCCTTCGGCCCTCGATGTTGCGCCGACCTGTGAAACCACTCGAAAGCCCAGCTACACTTTTCGTCATCCATATGTCTATTCAATGATCATTTGAATGCCCTTAGTGTTGACGAGTTCACTACTGTTGCAGGAAGGGCATTCCACGTCCTTACTACTCTCTGAGTTAAGAACCTACCTCTGACATCTTTCCTATATCTATCTCCCCTCAATTTAAAGCTATGTCCCCTCATGCTAGACATCACCATCCGAGGAAAAAGGCTCTCACTGTCCACCCTATCTAATCCTCTGATCATCTTGTATGCCTCAATTAAGGCACCTTCTTCTCTCTCAACGAAAACAGCCTCAAGTCCAACAGCCTTTCCTCATAAGATCTTCCCTCCAAACCCAGCAACATCCTTGTAAATCTCCTCTGTACCCTTTCCAATGCTTCCACATCCTTCCTATAATGCGGCGACCAGAACTGCACGCAATACTCCAAATGCGGCCGCACCAGAGTTTTGTACAACTGCAACATGACCTCATGGCTCCGAAACTCAATTCCTCTACCAATAAAAGCTAACACACCGTACGCCTTCTTAACAACCCTCTCAAGCTGGTTGGCAACTTTCAGAGATCTATGGACATGGACACCGAGATCTCTCTGCTCGTCCACACTACCAAGAATGTTACCATTAGCCGGGTACTCTCTCTTCCTGTTATTCCTTCCGAAATGAATCACCTCACACTTTTCTGCATTAAACTCCATTTGCCACCTCTCAGCCCAGCTCTGCAGCGCTAGTTTAGTACTGTTCATTATAAAACTATGAAAAATTAATCCGAATGGGGAAAATTCAAAATGTTATGCTTTATCCATCAATAAATGAAGGCAACGTACATTATACAGGAACTTTATTCTTTAGATTTCCATAACTTAGACAAACCACAATAAACCTAATAAATTAGACCTAGCCCAAAACTGAAAGAAAATCCTCAAGGATAGAAATGTCCATATTGCAACCACACATTTTCAAGAAACTGATCTTCATTAAGCTTTGCACATTAACCTTGAGAGCTATCAGTGTCTTTTCACTCACAATAACAGAAATAGGCATGGCACCACAAATGCACTCAAAACTGCACTTCGTAGTTTCTTTGCAAATCAAATTATTTTTACAAATGTTTTATAGACTTAGTAACTCCACTGAATTGGAATATTCCAACAACTTTGAACATGGTCAAACATGGGAAACCCCTTCCTCCAATATGAAAAACAAATGCTCATCACTATTCTTGTTGCTGTCAATCAGCTAGCTTGCATCCATATTGTCACTGTCCCTTTAACTCGATGGGCTTCAACTATTCCGGTAAACCTATTAGGTGACACCTCATCAAACATCTTTTGGAAGTCCATGTGGACCACATCAACCGCATTACTAAGCACTCTGTCATTGCATCAAAAATTAAATCAAGTTGGTTAAACACAATTTGCCTTTAATAAATTTGTGCATTGCTTCCTTAATTAATCTACACTTGTAACTGTCAAATTCATCTTAAAACATCATTTATAGCAGTTTCCCATTATAGAGGTTAAACTGACTGGTCTGTAATTGCTGGGTTAATCTTAACACACTTGTCGAACATTTCCAATTCTCCAGTCCTCTGATGCCACCCCCATATTTAAGGAGGATTAGAAGATTATGACCAGTATCTCAATTTTAACACTTACTTGCTTCTGAGCTGGCGCTGGTGACTTAACAACTTGAAATATAGCCAGCCTTTCTAATCTTTTTAAAAAATAAATGTAGCATACCCAATTCATTTTTTCCAATTAAGGGGCAATTTAGCGTGGCCAATCCACCTACCATGTACTTTTTAGGTTGTGGGGACGTAACCCACGCAAACACAGGGAGAATGTGCAAACTCCACATGGACAATGACCGAGAGTCGGGACCGAACCTGGGACCTCTGCGCCATGAGGCAGCGGTGCTAATCACTGCGCCACTGTGCTGCCCCTCAGCCTTTCTAATCTAGCCTATCCAGCATATAACTACCTCAACATTCAAAATGATTATGGCAGCATCTTCTTCCTTGGTGAAGGACAGATGTAAAGTATTCATTAAGAATGTTCATCATGCCCGGTTTCTATGCGTAAATCCCCCTTTTGGACCACAATACTACTCTCATACTATTGATGTGTCCATGGAAGACTTTTGGATTCTTTTTTATATCAACTAACGTTCTCTGTGCATATTATTTTTTGCCTCTAATTTTGTTTTTCACTTCCCTCTGAACTTTCTATATTCAGCTTGGTTCGTCTCGCTTGTATTATCAACCTGCCATACACACACTTGTTCTGCTTCCAATGTGGTAAAAGCTCCAAATTATTCAATCAAAAAGTTTAACAGATGATATCTATTGGAAAATTAACTTTGTGTCCGAGCAAAAGAATGGAAAAGCACTTGACCCCCAAACCCCCAAGTATGTTGTTTTGCTCCGTTTCACTGATACATTATTCTTTCTCAGATATAGGATCCTCAACTATTGCATACCATGGTCATTTCAGTTAAAAATATTAAGTTTGCTCTGCTGGTCCATATTGTCCCACACTGCACTTGAGTACCATTTCTGTCAGATTGTTATGCTCAGTTTATCTATTATCATTGATTTTTAACTATTTATTGCAATATTTTTACTGTCCCGAACATTCATCACAGTTTACTTTTCAAGTTTTCCCCGAGTTGCTTTCTTATTTAAAACTTAGCTCACTGAGCTAAATCGCTGGCTTTTAAAGCAGACCAAGCAGGCCAGCAGCACGGTTCGATTCCTGTAACAGCCTCCCCGGACAGGCGCCGGAATGTGGCGACTAGGGGCTTTTCACAGTAACTTCATTGAAGCCTACTCGTGACAATAAGTGATTTTCATTTCATTTTCAACTTTGCTTCTTTTTCTACCTTACCTATGCTCTATATCCATCTGCTGCCCTAAATTCAACTCCTCCATCAGCTCTCTAATTCCAATCACATTATAATCGGATATCTAGTCCAACAGCTTTTCTCTTTCTTTATGCTGAGAACTATTCAACTGAAATCTCTTCACCATAATATGCTTGTACATTCTATGTTCATGGTTGCTCTCAGTAATTGCTTTGGCAAATGCAATTCCAGAAAACTATTATAGCAAAATTAGGTTAGTCAAAGGAAGGTAGTGTTTCTTGTTGGTGGCTTAAAGAATACACCCAGTAGTGTAATGGCATCTGTATTGTTTCTTATCTCTATTGAGGACATTTTATCCTCCTTTCCTCTAAGCCATGCACTCTCCGGCACTGTCGTGTTCTCCTTAATCCATACCGTCACATTCTCCTTTCTTTCTTTCCTTTACTTCCCTAAATACCTTGTATCCAAGAAAATATAGTATCCAGTCTTACCTTTTTTGATCCAGATTGCACTTATATATCATATTCCCATCTGCCTATGTGCATCTGTAGTTCATCAATCTCATTTATCACACTTCATGTGTTTACATGCATGAACTGCAAACTGAAATGGGTATTTCTGTACTTATTCCCGCTTGGTCTAACCTCACGTAATGCTTTATTATTGCTCGGTGCTATCGGTCTTTCCCAATAATCTGTGCGCCTTACTTCTCCTTTTGAGTGCAATAACCCTGCCAAATGAGTTTATACCCTCTTCTCCAGCACTATCAACCGGCTCGCAAGGAAATCAGTTCCACCCCTGCTGAGGTGCAACCTGTCTGATCTGAGAGGTCCCACGTGTCAGAGAATTCCCAAGAGTGGTTGTGAAGACATTGACTCAGATGTTTTGGTAGCAACTGTTTAATGTTCACTAGAGACTACTTCTTCAGTAGATTACCAGACACCCTGTGCTGGCTGGCTATTCTTTATATACACATTTGAGTATAATTAACTGATCAATACCCAACACTCATTTATCTTATTGCCTTAAACTACTGGGTATCTAACATCCATCAACAGAACCCAAGAGATTCCCAACTTTTCTTTAAATTAAATTGATATGCAAACAAAAGCTATAATGAGAAATACAAAATGATGATAGGTGTTATTTTATTATACAATCAACCTTTAACATACTCCATATTTCTCCCGTGGGGGGTGGTTAGTTCAGTTGGTTGGACGGCTGGTTTAATATGTGGAGTGATGCCAACAGAGCAGGTTCAATTCCTGTACGGGCTGAGGATATCCATGAAAGTCCTGCCTTCTCAACCTTGACCATTGCCTGAGGTGTATTGACCTTCAGGCTAAATCACCAACAGTTAGCTCTCGTCCAAAAAGCAGAGCGCGCCTATGGTTCTCGGGGCCTATGGTAACTTTCATTTCTCCGGTCTTGAAAACAAGAAAATGTAATAATTTCCATGTTCTCATAATCCATGATAACACATGGGGCATGATCCAACCACCAAGCTGCGACCGAAAAGCAGCTTATCAAGGCACAGCATGGCCAAAGAAAATCAGGAGACCCTGCTCCCAGGATCTACCCGCCTCGCAATGCCTCGTGCGATTCAACACAATCTCACGAGACGCTGCGATGTGAAGCTGTAAGTCCCACTTTAACGTGCAGATTCCCAAGGTACCAGAGGCTTTGGGATTCAACGCTTCGCCTCAGAGATCCCGGGCAAGCGCCGTTCAGCACTGGTGCCCACAAACGGGGACCAGACTTTTGGGGGTCACCAAGGGGATTGGAGGCCCCCAGCTGCATGCCCTTTGGGCATTGCTGGTGCCACTTGAGTACCTAGCAGTGCCACCCTTGCACTGTCAATATGCCCAGGTGGCATTTTCGGCACGTGCGCAATCGAGACACTGGGATTGCCCGGTGTGGGTGTTGGGTCTCTCCCATGTTGCGTTCAGGCAGAGGGGCATCGGGGATTGCTTCGGGGGGATCGGAGAGATTGGGACGCCATTTAAAAATGGCATCTCAATCTCTCGCTGCAATTGGCAGTTCCAGTGAGCATAGCTCCCCACTGTGCAAAACAGGGCAATGTACGGCCTTGGGAGAGTCGTGTCCAAGGTGTCACTCATCGAGAATATCCAACAATTTATTTGGACAAGCAATTCTCTTTGTGAAACAATCCAATAATTGGTGATTTGTGTCAACCCATTTTATTTGTGAAATCTCCTTCCTTTCCGACACCTTTGTTAAACTCGCGAGATCAATCCTCAACCTCTTTTCTGTAACACTGTCAAATGGACATCGCACCAGGGCGAACAATTATCTACATACATAGCATTCTATTAGCATATTTCGCCCCCTTTGTCCCTTTTTTGGAGTTCCCTTAAAATACTCAATAAATACATAATTGTTGCTTCTACCAGCACAAGAATCTCCACAGCTATGGTATTTTTAACTGCTCCCTTTAATTTCCATGCTAATGGACAACATTTTTTTTACTTGCCACTAAAAATATAATGAATTCTGCTGTGCTACCATTGGGAAGGTTAGCATTATGTGAGGCATCACATAAATTTCATCCGTTCTGGGTCATCCAAATCTGGAAATCTGAGTTTATATTCTTCCGAACATAATTTCTTCAATGTCCTATTTGTTTTGAGCACTTTCCCAACAATAGCATATTTCAGCATGTTCAATGCCGGCAAGCATGCAGTCTGGTTTGTATGCATAGTCAGTTTAATTACCCAATTAAGCTTCCCAAATGGTCTGCTTCTTGTTTGGTTGTAGAAGCGTCCTTTTGTGAGGATCTGGACTGATTTATTGGGATCCTATTAACATTCTCTGGGTAAGAAGAGAGTTAGGGTTCTGTTCAACTCTAGATACTTAAAGAAGCCTGACTTCCAATTTTGAATTCCTTTATAATTTCATCTATCGAAAATGCCACAGATTCGCCCCTATAGGAAATCATCTTTGTACAATAAGAAAGTGTCTGCTAGTTTTCTTTCATTGTACCAATAAAATATTGATGGATCTGCTTTGAGTTGAAGACAGCGAGCTCACATATGCACAGTGGTTAGCATGGTTGCTTCACAGTGCCAGGTTAGACTCCCGCTTGGGTCACTGTCTGTGCGGACACTGAGCGTTCTCCCAGTGTCTGCGTGGGTTTCCTTCGAGTGCTCCGCTTTCCTCCCACAAGTCCCGAAAAATGTGCTTGTTAGGTGAATTTGACATTCTGAATTCTCCCTCAGTGTACACGTGCAGGTGCTGGAGTTTGGTAACAAGGGGATTTTCAAAAGTAATTTCATTGCAGTGCTAATGTAAGCCTACTTGTGACATTAATAAAGATCTAGATACCATTGTTACAGCCCCCTAGAGGGACAGAGTTGTATAACATCTACTTCCCCTCCTACAAATATTTTAAGCAAACGAGCAGCACAGACAACTGGAAAAGGACACACCGGTTCAGAGCATGGCGTGAGAGAAAGCGAACACCCTCTCCCTTCCCAAGAGGTGGCACAGTTCAACCCAAAAACAGTTCTTTTAAACAAACTACAAGCTGCAAAGCCAGCACACGGCCACCTTTTCCTCCACCGCTCCCCAATGGTAGCCCCACATCGGTGAAAAGGCGCCCAAACAAACAGCACAGACCACCGGAAAGGACACACCGATACGGGGCATGATGGAAGAGAGAGATAGAGAGAGAAGAGAGACGAGAACTCCATTTACAAAAAAAATCAAGACAAAATACAGAGGAACCACCAGAAACTCAAAAACAATTCAGTACAAGGCAAAGCCACCAGCACTCAGCCAGCGCACCCACCCCCCCAGCAACATCCCCATGCCGGTGGAGGCACCCGGAAGCTGCACAGTCCAGCGGAAAAGGACAGGGAGTGCAAGGTTTAGAAGAGAGAGAAAATATCCCTCCCCTTCACTAGCACCGGGAAGGAAACCTCAACCTCCACTGCACAAAAGCAGGAGGGCCACAACTGACGAGCACCCAACCGCTAGGCACGAACAAAACAATACAAAAATATAATAATAACCATACAATCCCCCAACGATAAAACAAAACCAACATCAGTACCAGCAATACATGTTATCAACTGGGTCACCACCCTGCTGTTCTCTAGACACCATCCAGTCCAAAACTGCAAAAGCGTGTCTGTTCTCCTCCACTCCCAGTCGATAAACCAAAAGGTAGCCAGTAACAAGTACAAGTCCCAGGTGTGGCAGCTGCAGGCAAACTCTATCCTCTCTTTCCCATGCAAACAACTCCACTCCAGCCAACCGGTCGTAACATGCTCACCCATGCCATGGTCCAGGCTTCAATGTCCGTAAAAGGCAGCCAACATACAGAATAACATAGCAGGTCCAGAATCAGGGTTACAGCCAGAAGCAGCAGGAGCTCAGAGAAAGATTTCCCTTCAATACCTCAAGAGTGTGAGCGACTCAGGTGACTAGGGGGCGGAGCTTCCTCCTAATTGGAGGAGGTCCCCACAGAATATAAACCCTGACCTGGAAGCAGTTCGGAGAAGGAGACCCTGTGGAGACTGGAGTGAGGAGAGGTGTGATTATTGTACTAGTGTGGAATAAAGCGAGTTGTACCCGGTCAGCCTGGCTTCTCGTAGAGTTTTTGCCTCTGTCCACAACACAGGCGACGAGGATCAAGTGGAGCTGCCGTAAGAGGCAAGTGTTGCGGCCTCAGATCGTTTTTCAACCATCTCAGAGGAGGTCACTCTCCGAACGGCAGGCATGTAGATACGTAGGAAAACTAGAGCCTTTTGACGCCGACTCAGACAATTGGGCCCAGTATGTCAAAAGGTTCCAACTTTTTTACCCACATGAACGGCATCATCAGTGACGAGCGACAGACTGTCACCTTACTGACCGTAGGCCGACTTATGCACTCATCAGGAACTTGACATGGCCGGATGGGTTGCCGTTCGCCACGCTGACCAACTGAGTTGGTCGTCACCTAAATCTACAGCCACCGATTATGGTCTGCTGGTACTGGTTCCATACCGCATCGCAGAAGCCAGCGGAGTCCAACAGGGAATACTTCGGGGACTCGCTGGCCTCTGCGAGTTCGGAGCTGCCCTGGCTGCATCACTGCGGGACCGCTTCATTTGCGGACTTCTAGAGTGGGAGATGCAGCGACGGCTGTTAACGGAGACCCCCAATCCTTGACAAAGCTGTCGACATAACGCTTGCTCAGGAAAGCGGTGACCACAGGCTTCAGGAGCTCGAGGGCCTGGCGGTCCAGAACATTGGGCGTCGCTGAGACCAGAGGCAGACGGCTACCGGAAGAGAGGTGACGAGAACTTCCCAGGTTGAGAGCCACCACAAGCTCCGCAACCACCGCCAAAACTCGCCCCGGAGTTATCGTGGAGCTTCTACCGACTCAGCGTTCCTGCATCGAGCGGGATACCAGGGCCAGGAACAAGACTCTGGTCAATTGTGTGAGGACGCTGTCCCCCAGCTGCACACAAATCATCATTTGCCCCCAGGAGGCCCCGCACATTTCCTGGAGAATTTGAACGCTGAGGAGCCAAACCTACCGCTGTTCTGTGCTACTGGCCCCAGAACGGCAGCTATTCAGGTGACGCTGCTGCAAAACGGACATCCCACGGAAATGGAACTGGACACTGAAGCGGCAGTCTACAGTCTACGTACGTTTGCGGTCATTTGAACAGGTCTTCAGCCTCTAGAGCTTCGTGACCCGACTGGCCATGTATACAGGGGAGACCTTAGAAATCGAGGGCACCGCCTATGTGCCTGTGGCATACAGAGACCAGTCTCCATTGTCCACCAGTACCAGTGGTGGTCGTATGATGCAACAGGCCCAGTGATTGGCTGCGTCATCTATATTTGGATTGGCAATGCGGTTGTTTTCGTTAGAGAGAAGAAGATTAAGAGGTGACCTAATAGAGGCATACAAAATGATCAGAGGGTTAGATAGGGTGGACAGCGAGAGCCTTCTCCCGCGGATGGAGGTGGCTATCACGAGGGGACATAGCCTTAAATTGAGGGGTAATAGATATAGGACAGAGGTCAGAGGTGGGTTTTTTACGCAAAGAGTGGTGAGGCCGTGGAATGCCCTACCTGCAACAGTAGTGAACTCGCCAACATTGAGGGCATTTAAAAGTTTATTGGATAAGCATATGGATGATAAGGGCATAGTGTAGGTTAGATGGCCTTTAGTTTTTTTCCATGTCGGTGCAACATTGAGGGCCGAAGGGCCTGTACTGCGCTGTATCGTTCTATGTTCTATGTTCAATGCGTGCACCAGATGCACCCTCATGGGCTGGATGGAGTGCTGTCCAAGTTCCCGTCCGTTTTCGCCAAAGGTCTCAGACCCATTAAAGGCACTGTGGCACAATAAATGTGGAGGAACGCGCCCAGCCCCGTTATTTTGCACCAGTCCTGTGCTGTACGCACTTTGCACTAAGGTGGGCCAGGAATTGGACTGTTTTGAGCAGCTGGGGAATATTTGCTCTACCCACTATGGGCCATGCTCATGGTCCCAGTGTTGAAAGTACTAACCACTGTGCTACTGTGCTAACCACTATTCAATTATCGTACGATGCCTCACGCCACAACCAGCATGGCGTCGGCAGAGTAACTCATGGGGCAACGACTCCAGGCGCCTCTCAGCCTCGTCCTCCCTGACTGCGGGACAAGGGTCAGACAGCGGCAGGATCGTTCCGAGACTGACTCCCACCGTGTTATGTGCGGACCTTCGGGGCCAGGGCCACATGGATCCCTGGGGTAGTCTTCCACGCAACTGGCTTGGTCCCCGTTGTGGTCCAGGGGGCAGAGACACAGTGCCATCTGGACCACTTACAATGATGTTGCCAGGAACCGCCGGCACCTGGCCCGGAGGTCCAACGAAAGACCCAGATGCTGTCCCCCATACGGCCAAGGAGGAAGCCAGTGGGGAACCTGACCCCCACCCCGCCGTTGTGCCTATCTCCAGCTGCCATTGATACCTCTTTACCATTCTGATAAGAGATGATAGGCCTTAAAAGAATACAATAATGTTCCAACAAATTAAATTGTAAATCTACAGATCTACCAGAAACAATCACTTTATCATGCTCCATGTCTAATTTAATTTGGGCCTTTTTCATTGAAGGTTTACTTCACAGAAAAGATATTTCACTTGATATCACATCAGTACTAATAAAGTAATTCACCCCTTCTGTCTTATACGGAATTACTATTATTTTTAGTGACTTCAACGTGATACCATCATCGAACTTTAATCAAGTAGAACCGTCATATTCTTTGACTTTACGTCTGTCTTCCTCACTTAAAGAATCATGTAACATTTTAGTCAGTCTACTCCACATGCTGTGGATGTGTACCCACCATTTAGAACTGTGCAACAAAGGGCAGCACGGTGGTACAGTGGCTAGCTCTGCTGTCTACGGCGCTGAGGACCCGGGTTCGAATCCCGGCCCTGGGTCACTATCCATGTGGAGTTTGCGCATTCTCCCAGTGTCTGCATGGGCTTCATCCCCATAACCCAAAGATGTGCAGGATAGGTGGATTGGCCACGCTAAATTGCCCCTTAATTGGAAAAAAGAATTGGGTGCTCTAAATTTATATTTAAAAAAAGAACTGTGCAATGGAATAAAACTGTGGCTAGAATACTCATTACTGGACTGAAGCTTCTGGTGACACACAATTCCTTCTGATTGGTCAGTATCGTCCATCTCGCCTTCTGCAACTTTTATGTCATATTTTCACTCTCGGTTTTTAATTTTTGGGCAATTCAATGCATTGAGAGAGTTGCATTTGAAGCACCAGATGACCACCGCTTGGCTATTCCTGGGGTTCATTCTCTTTCCATAATTGTCCTACTCCCACCGCCTGCCATACTATTTGTTTGTAATTCTCAATCTTGTAGACCTCTATCAGGTCGCCTCTCAACCTCCATCGTTCCAGTGAGAACAGACCGAGTTTATCTAACATCTCATCATAGCTAATGCCCTCCATACCAGGCAACATCCTAGTAAATCTCTTCTGAAAGGAATGAAAATTGCTTATTGTCACCAGTAGGCTTCAATGAAGTTACTGTGAAAAGCCCCTAGTCGCCACATTCCGGCACCTGTTCGGGGAGGCTGGTCCGGGAATTGAACCGTGCTGCTGGCCTGCCTTGGTCTGCTTTAAAAGCCGGCGATTTAGCCCAGTGTGCTAAACCAGACCCAGGTTCTGCACCCTCTCCAAAGCATCCACATCCTTCTGATGATGTGCACAGCATTCTAAATGAGGCCTAACTAAGGTCCTGTACAGCTGCAACATGACTTGCCAATTTTTATACTCAATGCCCCGATCGAAGGCCAGCATGCCATATGCCTTCTTGACCACCTTATCCACGTGCGTTGCCACTTTCAGTGATCGGTGGACATGCACGCCCAGACTTCTCTGCCCGTCAGTACTCAAGAGTTCTACCATGTATTGTGTCATTCCTACATTCCTTTCATGTAGACGTTTGGGCCTATATTCGGACGGTCAAAATGCTGCCAGTATTGTATCCCCCATCTTTGATGTCACTGCATAAAAGCGGCCAAAGTAAATGCTTTCCCAGAAATTTAAGGCTTCAGACATTTGATCCAAAAGCATTTCTCTCTCTTTGAATTTAACAGAGGCCATGTTTGATATAATTCCACAGACCAATAATTTAAAGACAAGTACTTATTTAGGGCTTTCCAAGTGAACTCGTTGCAATCTTGTATGTCGTCAATTAAACTCCTTGATGTATTCTTCTTGGAAAAATCATACGTGTTTCTAAATTTATGGAAGTCTGACCAAGCCTCATAGGCATTCAATAAGTAAGCTTTCATCTAAATTTTATCCATGAACTTTGAGAAAATGTCATTGTCCTGTTCAGAGAATTCTTTGCAGCAGATCTTGCTGCTGGCAGAAAGCAAAAGTGCCAGAGCCATTCCTCGCTTTATTTTTGGCTGGGACATAACCAGTGCCCATATATCAACTACATTTTTCCATTGATCATAAAAAGTTCAGTTTCATAAAACTGGTGAAAAACCATATCCTGCCAGCGTACACTTGGTTTCAGTCATCTGTGGTGGGGAAATTGCTGGAATCAAACATTAAGGCGGAGAGGACTTAACATTTGGAAAGACAAAGCTCAATCCACCAATGTTATGAAGAGTAAGTTATGCTTGACAAACTTGCTAGTGTTCTTTGAGGATAGAACCAGCAAGATGGATAATGGAGAACCTGTAGATGTAGTATATCTAGACTTCCAGAAGATGTTTGACAAGGTGCCACATAAAAAACTGATCCAGAAGGTGAGGTCACAGGCGATTAGGAGTAGAGAACTAGACTGGATTGAGGATTGACTGACTGACAGGCAACAGAGTCAAGATAAATGAGTCCTTCTCTGGCTGACGAACTGTAACTAGCGGGGTGCCACAGAGGTCAGTCCTTGGACCTCAACTGTTCATTATATATAATAAATGATCTGCAAGCAGGAACAGAGTGTAGCATAGCAAAATTTTCTAAAAACAGTGGGAAAACAGGCAGTGAAGAGGAGATAAAGATCTTGCAGACAGATATAGATAGGCTAGGAGATTGGGCCAAAGTTTGGCAGATGGAGTTTAATGTAGATAAATGTGAGGTTTCCATTTTGGCTGAAAAAATAGAAAGGCAAATTATTATCTAAATGGAAAGATGATTCAAAATGCAGCTGGGCAGAGGGATTCGGGTGTCTTTATTCATGAATCTCAAAGTCAGTATGCAGATACAGCATGTAATTAAAAAGGCAAATGGAATGTTAGCGTTTAGTGCAAAAAGACTGGAGTATAAAAGTAGAGAAGTGTTGTTGCAATTATATAAGATGTTGGCGAGACCATATCTGCCGTATTGTATTCAGTTCTGGTCTCTTTATTTGAGGATGTGGTGGCATTAGAGGCAGTTCAGAGGAGATTCAATCCATCAACTGATTCCAGGGATGAAAGGGTTGATGTACGAGGAGAGATTAAATAGTTTGGGCTTTTACTCGCTGGTGTTTTGAAGGGCGAGAGGGGATCTGATAGAGGTATACAAGATACTAAAAGGGATTGACAAAGTAAACGTAGACCAAACGTTTCCCCTTGTAGGGCAATGTAGAACAACAAGTCACAGGTTATGGGGTGGTAGATTTAGAACTGAGATGAGGAGGAACTACTTCTCACAGAGGGTGGTGAATTTGTGGAACTTGCTGCCCCATAGTGTGGTGGAATCTGAGTCATTAAATGGTTTCAAGAAGGAGATAGATATATTTCTGGGGGAGAAAAAACAGGTTAAAGAGATGTGGGACACCGGTATGGAGGTGGATTTGAGACCAGGAAGAGATGTGCCATGATCGGATTGAATGGCGGAGCAGGCTCGAAGAACTGAATTACCTGCTTCTGCTCCTAATTCCTATGTTCTATGTTCCTATCTGTCCAGTTATAACCAATCTGGGCCCAGTAACAAGAACAAGAATAACTGACCAAGTAGAAAATCAAATCGGAATATTAAAAATTAATTGTTATAATGCAAGAGACGTAAAGAGCCTGTGTTTTGGGAAATGTTTAAATTAGAACAGATAAATAGTCATTTGTATTTGTTTCAGTACCATACACTATCATGGTTCTTTGTGATAGGATCTTCAGTACAGATATAAAGGAGGAAAGCAGAATGGCAATTGTCATTGCAGTTTCCTGACCAACTCTGATTCATCACTCCCATAGAGTATTAAGAGGTAGTGCCACTTCAGTTTGTCAGAAATACTCTCCCCATCAATTAAAATCGAATTTGTCTGCCAACCATGTTTTAATCAACCTCAATTTATTCTGTGGATCATATTTTGTTCCTTCTTGCTTGTAAATAAGTAATATCTTACCATTATGCCAAAGGAGGAACAAATACAGCTGATATAGCTTTAGGGAAAGTACTATTATGATTTCATAAATAAATTAGCAGTACCAAAGTTCCGTTAAATACCTACAAAAAAATTGGACAATTCTTTTTTGAAGAGTGAAGTGAAGAGGAAAGGCACTTTAAAATAATAATCTTTATTAGAGTCACAAGTAGGCTTACATTAACACAACAATGAAGTTACTGTGAAAATCCCCTAGTTGCCACACTCCAGCGCCTGTTTGGGTACACCGAGGGAGAATTCAGAATGTCCAATTCACCAAACAAGCATGTCTTGTGGGGGGAAGCTGGAGCACCCGGAGGAAACCCATGCAGACATAGGGAGTACATGCAGATTCAACACAGGCAGTGACCAAGCCAGGAATCAAACCCAGGTCCTTGGTGCTGTGAAACAACAGTGCTAACCACTATGCTACCGTGCACACACATACAACAGATACTTTTAAGGTCTGAAGATCTTGAGATAACTCTGCTTTCCTCAGGCGCCAGGTGAAGAACCAATTTAAAACCTTCTTTCTGAAACTTAAGGATTCATTCCAATGGGAGTGTATGATACTTGTCAGGGCACTATATGCTTAAACCTTTTCGATTTGGCAAGGATGAAATTGATCAGTTTTGTTTCCAAAAGTATGTGTATGGACTTCCCACAATTGTAATGTGCTGAGTGGATGCATGAAAGGTGGCTCTCCTCCTGGGTACGTAAATTTAGGCATTTTCAAACAAAATTAGCCCACTAAATCCAGGAGAACACCCCTCACTCTCCACCAACACCACCAAGATATGCCTAGCAGCAACTCTGGGGGCCAAAGAGCCGACAAAGTCAGCAAGAGCTGTGAGAGGAAGTCTGAGGGGATGGAAAACATGCAGGGCGACGAAGTCCCAGCCACACCCGAACGGGAAGGACCACTGGATCGTACGCAGGACCTGCCCCGACAAACGAATGGGGAGAGTTCCTAATGCAGGAACTCCAAGAGCTCAAGGATGCCATCAAAATGGAAATGATGGCATCGGTAAAGGTGGCGTAACGGAGATGCTGGGCACACTGCAAGCACCTTTGGAGATGGAAAGGCAACTGGAGATGCAGGAAGCAACGATCAGGGAGCCAGGGAAGGCCGTGGCCAATCAAAGCAATTGGACTGCCTAACAAGAGACAGAAATGGCAAGATTGGCAGCACGCAAGGGACACTAAGGGGTGAGGCCAAGGACCAAGAAAATCAGTCGCGCAGCCAGAACCTCCACATTGTTGGCCTACCGGCCGGAGGAAACCGAGGGCAGGAACCCTACAAAGTATGTGGCCGAGATGCTAGCCACACTGTTTGGAAGGGAAAGCTTCCCCAAGCGCTCAGAAATGGACAGAGCCCACAGGTCACTCCGGCCATAGTCCAAGGCCGGGGACCAGCCGTGGGTCATCATTGTGAAGCTGTTCTGATACCAAGACCAGGAAAAGATCTTAAACTGGGCAAGACATACAAGGTCCTGTAACTGCGAGGATCACTCTAACCAGTGTACCAAGACATTGGGGCAGACCTGGCCAAACGCAGGGCAGAATTTAACAAAGCCAAAGCGGCCCTTTATGAAAACAATGTGCGGTTCGGAATGTTGTACCCCACCAAGCTCTGGGTGATTTTCCAGGGCAGGGAGTACTATTTCACCATACCGACAGACACCACAAGCATAGTCTGGGGAGGCAATGTAACCACCAATGAACCAGACATCGCAACATGTCAAACTACAAAGCATGGAGAGACTATTTGTGCTGGACTGAACTGCCTCGTTTCAAATTCTGATGTTGAGTCTCAGAAAGGAGAGGGTGAGAACAGCAGGTCGCAGGGGAGGTGAGGAGGAGGAAGGGCAACAGACACCCATCAGCCGACGGGAAGTACTGATCTATAGATCCCTCAGAAGAGTTACCTGGAACGTCAGAGGGCTTAACGCCCCAATGAAAAGATCCAGAGGCTTCATTCATCTAAAAAGTATGAAAGTAGACATAATCTTCCTCCAGGAGACCCACCTGACGGAGAAGAACCAAATGCAGGCAAGGAAGAGTTGGATTTGGATGGGCAGACTTACCCTCGTGCTACGGGATGAGGGCTGAGGGGTGGCCATACTGCTCAATAAGAGGACAGCATTTACAGCGACAAGGGCAGTTACGGACAAAGGGGAATGGTAGGTCATGGTTAGTGGTGTCCTGGAAGGGGCACCAGTGATCCTCGTAAACGTGTATGCTCCCAACTGGGACAACACGAAAATCAAAAAGACCATGTGTAAAATCCCCGACATTGACAGGAGGGGCTCTTTAACTGGATACTGGAACCACAGACCGACAGATTGAACCCCAAATCGCAATTTTCAAATTTCATCCCAGATTTTGTCGGCTATTGGATCGGTACATGGATTACGGTACAATGATGGGGTGTAGATTAATTTGTTCTTAATCTAGGATAAAGGTTCGGCACAACATCATGGGCGGAAGGGCCTGTTTTGTGCTGTATTTTTCTATGTTCTACGAGCCTCTGTTTTACAGGCCTTTTTATATGGTCTAATTTAATCAGAACCAAAGCTCAGTATCCACATGTTCAGTGCAAAACAACCTCGTCGTTCAGCGTGTCCAACTCGCAGCGATGTGCTAGCCAACATGCAGAAATCACCACACTTACAATAAAATCACCAGCAATCTGCAAAAGCATTTCTTCAACACTTTCATCAAGTTGCTCATTTGGATCAATCCACCCCTTTCTCCCTCTCCTGCAGACTCCTCAGCACTGAAACAGAGCACACCAGAAGAAAGAGCTCCCCTTCCCCTTATCCAGCTCTGGCAATAGGTCATCTCGGTGTCTTCGTGGACCATGCCTAGCATGATTGGATGACACTTGGGGGTTAAGGGGTAACTAACCACTGACGTTCTGTCCAGGCTGATGATGGCAGTACGGAGGACGAAGACTTGCTATAACGAGGCCCATGTTGCCACCCCTGCTGTCAATGGACGGTGCATCAGGCTGCTCAAAATGTGCATCCAATGCCTGGACCGCTCTGGTGGTGCACTGCAGTACACCCCGCAGAGGGCCTCCCGCTTTGTGGTGGTCTACTGTGCCCTCCACAACCTGGCATATCAGCAGGGCAACGTGCTGGAGGTGGAGGGACATGCAACATCATCTGAGGAGGATGGCGAGGAGGAGCCAGACTAGGAGGGGCTGGAGGATGAGCCTGTGGAGGACCCGTGGGTGCAGCCAGAGGAAAAGGACTGGTGTCAGTGGCCAAGGTCTGGCAAGTCCGGTGGGCCAGGGAGGCTCTCATCCTCGCCCGCTTCTCATAGGACGAGGTGTCGTCCGTCATCACACCTGCTATGCAGAATAACGTGACACGAGGCTACACATGTATCAGGGTTTGAATGTTCTAATTATGCACTTATGAAACCCTACCTCTCCCTAGTTAACAATGATGCCCCCCCGCTCCGCTCCCACAAGACCCCCAGCACCCACTGTGATCCTCAATCTTCTTCAGCTTCCTTTTCTACTGCTACGTCTAGGTGTGTCCCCAGGATGCAGATCGGAGGTAGAGGCAGTCTGCTGATTTTCGTGCCTGTGGCTTTTGATGCCACTGGTGAACGTCTTTTGGAGGGCCGGGGCCGGAGGGCATTGCTGTTCTGTCCGTTGACCACCAGGCATGTTGAGGTAAGGAGGGGGATACTGGGAAGAGACTGCCGTTGCCTGCCTGGTGGGGGGCTTTGGGTCACCTTCAGCGCACCTCCATCGATCGATATGGAAAGATCATCCACGTTGGGTTCGAAGACATTTTCTTTTTATTCCTTCATGGGATGTGGGTTTCGCTGACTGGGCCAGCATTTATTGCCCATGCCCGAGGGCATTTCAGAGTCAACCACATTGCTGTGGATCTGGAGTCACATGTAGCCCAGACCAGATAAGAATGGCAAATTTCCTTCCCTAAAGGACATTAATGAACCTGATAGGTTTTTACGACAATCAACAATAGTTTTGTGGTCACAATTTAGACTTTTAATTCCAGATTTATATTCAATTCAAATTTCACCGTCTGCCATGGCGGAATTCGAACCTGGGTCCCCAAAGCATGGCTCTGGGTCTCTGCATTATTAGTCATGCGACAATAACACTGTGCCACTACCTCCCCTGTTCATTTCAGTATTGAGTAGCAGAGAGAATTTTCAGGAAAATGAACAAATTTTAGATGGACGATTTTCAACTGCAGTCTTGAGGTATTGCTTCACCCCAAAAGCATAAAACATGGTCAAATGTATCACATGAATAAGCTACAAAGACAAACTTAAATTGATTAATAATTTTGATACAATATTTTAAGACTGCTCCAAAAAGCTAGGCGTCACCTACCCCTCATACCAGTCAATGTCCCTGATTCAATTTTTACAAAAGTTATAATTGAGGAGAAAAAGACCATTAAATATTGAAAAGTTTGAAATTACCCTCAATCTCTACATTCTCGTTTTCTGAACCACACATTAATAACTAACAGATCATGCCCGCCTATGCCATCTCTACCTTGTAGAAATTTTCCAAGAAGCACTTTATGATAACAATATGCCACACCTCCTGCCAACAAGGGTATATGCATATTCAAGACTGTAGCCAATTATCCAAATTGACAGGATCTCAATACAGATTAGCAAAAATATGATCTGTAGCTCAAGGTTTTTACTTTCCAACTTAAGGGCCTGAACAATTACTTATCCTACAACCAATCTTTTTTCACCCCTACTCTTTTAAGCAAAAATACTCCAACTCTTCAGATTGTTTCACTATTGATGAGACAAGCAAAATAAGTGTCCTGCACAAATCCTAAATGATGGGAAATCTTTTCTATTTTACTTCTTAGCTTTTTTGATTGTGGGCACATTTAGTCTTCAATGCTATCATAGGCTTGTGCAATAACACTAAGTAGACCCTAAATAGATGTGGTCCCCAGGCATTAGTGGTGTTTCATTCAGCATATTCTATTCTTTGGTACCCCTCACTTGTCTAATCAATCAAATCCAGTGACCCTTCACTAAATTTAAAGAAAACCTTTCCTTCCATAAGAAAAATTAGCATACTTTTCTTGTTAGGTGCTGCCCTTCAATATTGCAAGACCAATACAATTTCTTAATCCCAATTCTAAACTACCATACTGAGTAGACAAATAGTGATATTGGCTGTTTCAGAACACCTAGAATGAGAATTTAATCGTTCAAGTTAAATAATTTCAAGTCTATAAATGTTAAATCAGATAAATCAAAATCCATGTGAGGGAGAGATTAAAAGGTCAAGTTAAATTCAATTGAAGATACAAATAAGCTCAAGTGTTCAACTGCCAAATAAAAACACTTAGTTTACTTCAATTATAGAAATATCTCAACAACTATGGTTTATCCACAGTATTAGTAGAATCTCCACTTGCATCATCAGTAACAACTTAAAGTCACGACATACTTGTTAACCCATTATGCTCTTCAAATATTAAAGGATCTTTGAATGCAATTTCCTATTCTCTAATCAAAAGACCAACATGAATCCCACTACCCCAAAATATATGGAAGGCGTTAAGAAAATTGTTAATTTTTCTTTTATGAGCAACTGCAATAAGGATAAACTTGATCCAATGCGAAAGAAAATTAACCCGATTTGATGTCACATTCATGATAAGTCAAGCAAGATTAGCAAGACACTGCACAAGGAAATGACTGTGTCACCTTAAGAGTGACGCCATGAGCCCAGTTTGAAATTGATATTTCGCCAATCTACTGAAGAAAAAGATGTGGTGTCAAAAATTCAGAAAAACCAGATTACAACACTTCCACAAAGAAACAAATAAGATTCTTCGGCACTTGGAACTGCATAAAGCAATTTGGCTAGGAATATTTGAAATAGAGATAATGTTTAAAGTGGATGAGCCCACTTTTTCTATCAAAATTAAGCACGGATGAAAACCTCTGGTTGTCAGTGAAAATACTGAAATATACTAGCATGTATTCCTTGATTATTTAGGGGCAGTGAACTTCAAATATCAAAATAGGAATTTTGAACATCCCCGATAAAAGGGAATGCAACATGTGTAAAACCTCCTGGAAAACGACTATAGTGCACAAAGGTACTTAATCATAGAGTAAAAGTTCCTTTTTCAAAGGCCTTTAGAAAATTTGTACGACCCTGTGAAGTATAGACATTGTCTCATTTGTTTCCAATTCAGAGCTCTTACCTTTTTTATTAAGGCACATGACATTTAATATTCTACAGGCAATGTAATAAGATTTCAAAATATACACCACTGTGGTTAACAGAATTCTGCTGCTTTAAGTGAAGTACGTGGCCCATATTGAAAATTGAAGGACAATTAGGGGGTTTTGAAATTCCTTCACAGAATGCATTATAGGTAACTACTTTAATATGTTTAATAAGATTTCATCTCCTCTGGAGTGAGATTATGCACCGAATTCAACATCATCCTGTGCCAAGATGAGCCTGATACAGTTTAAGGTGGTGTACAGGGTCCATATGACTCGGGCTCACATGAGTGGGTTCTTCCCTGAGGTAGAGGACAAATGCGAGAGGTGTGCAAGAGGGCCTGCGAATCATGTCCATATGTTTTGGTCTTGCCCGAAACCAAGGGGATTCTGGACTAAAACTTTAAGACGCTGTCGAAGATTGTGGTGGTCAGGATGGCTACCTGTCCATTGGTGGCGATCTTCAGAGTTTCGGAGCTGCCAGAGCTACTGGGGAGGAGGGGGGCCCATGTTGTGGCCTTCGCCACACTGATCACTCGGCGGCGAATTGATTGTCGGGGTGGAGATCGACGGCGCCACTGAAGGTGTTGGCGTGGTTATGCGATATGGAGGAGTTCTTACATTTGGAGAAAATGAAGTTTGCTTTTAGAGGGTTAGAGCACATAGCACAGTGGTTAGCACTGTTGCTTCAGAGGCGCAGTGACCTGGGTTCGATTCTCAGCCTGGGTCACTGTTGTGTGGAGTCTGCACATTCTCCCCGTGTCTCTGCGGGTTTCCCCCGGGTGCTCCGGTTTCCTCCCACAATTCCCAAAAGACGAATTCCCAAAATTGGATATTCTGAATTCTCCCTCAGTGTACCCGAACAGGCGCTGTAGTGTGGCGACTAGATTTTCACAATAACTTAATTGCAGAGCAATGTAAGCCTATTTGTGACACTAATAAAGATCATTTATTTATTTATTTATTTATTTAAGAGGGATTTTACGAAAGATTGGTGGCTGTTTTTCGCTCTCTCTTCGAGGATTTGTTTGTCACCAGCGGTGGTTTGGGGGGGTTTAGCTGAGGGGAAAGGGAGGGAAAAACGACAAACTATTCGCAACTTGGTTGAATCTTTTGTTGATTATATAATTAGCCTAATATCAGCAATTTGGCATGTCCACATTGGCTCTTACCAATTTTTACAGATGCATCATGGAACGCATCCTATCTGGCTGCATCACAGCTTGGTATCGTAACTGCTCGGCCCAAGATCATAGGAAACTACAGAGAGGCGTGAACACAGCCCAGTCCATCACATGAACCTGTCTCCCATCCACTGACTCTGTCTACACCTCCTGCTGCCCTGGGAAAGCAGGCAGTATAATCACAGACCCTTTACACCCTGGTTATTCTCTTCCAAACTCTTCTATCGGGCAGAAGATACAAAAGTCTGAGAACTAACACTAACAGATTCAAAAACAGCTTCTTCCCCGCTGTTACCAGACTCTGAATGACCCTCTTATGGACTGACCTGATCTCTCCACGCATCTTCTCTTTTGTGTAGCACTGCACTCCGTATACTTCACCCGATGTCTATGTCTATGTATTTACATTGTGTATTTATCGTATGTTCTATGTTTTTCATGTATGGAACGATTTGCCTGGATTGTAGGTAGAATAATACTTTTCCCTATACGTGATAATAATAATAATAATCGCTTATTGTCACAAGTAGGCTTCAATGAAGTTACTGTGAAAAGCCCCTAGTCACCAATCTAATCTAAAAAATCTAATCTAATATTGGTCATTTGGAAAATGTTGGAATTATTTGCAGTCTCATGCATTAACCACAAAAGGTTTAGCATGTAGGTATAGCAAGTAATTAGGAAGGAAAATTAAATTTTAGCCTTTATTGCAGAGGTTGAAGTAGTACATATTGTTTTGGTTTCCTTATTGAAGGAGGGATGCACATGTATTGGAGGCATTTCAGACAATGTTCAGTAGGCTGATTCCTTTGATGAAGGGGTTGTTTTATGAGTAAATGTTGAGCAGGTTTGTGCTATACTTTGGAGCTTAAAAGAATGAGGTGACTTTATTTAAACATCTAAAATTCTGAAGAGTTTTAAACAGGGTAGATTCTGAATGGATGCTTCCCCTTGTGGGGGATTCCAGAACTAGGAGGCACAGTTTCAAAATAAGGACTCTCCCATTCAATATAGAGATGGAGGAATATATTTTCTCTACCTCAGATAGCAGTGCAGGCTGAGTCATTGAATGTATTCAAAGCCGAGTTAAGACAATGTTTGATCCAGAGGGGAGTCAAGGGATGTGGGGCACAAACAGGAAAATTGGAAGCCATGATCAGATCATCTATGATCTTACTGATTAGTGGAGCAGGCACAAGGGATTGAATGGCTTATTCCTACTCCCAATTCTTAGGTTCTTATGCTGCAGCCACAACTACAGAACTGGGAAAGAACTACATTGCCAGTATCTGTCTAGGTGACTGGTGATGAACCTTTATGCATTTGGCCATTTCCACACTGGAGCTGAAAACATTTGCAGTATCTTGCAGTTTGCCATTCAATGCAGTATAAGGCAGGTCACTAAGGTACTCATCAATGAGAGCTAACACATTTCTTTGCAGGTGCCACATATCAACTCAGCCTTCTATTGAAACTGAAAGGATTTCACCCCCTCAACATCCAGCTAATGTGTGCCTATAAGCAGCAAATCATGAATGTCAATACCCAGTATCCTGGCAACAGTCATGATGCTTTAAGCCATCAGTCAACTGTGTCAGCTATATTTAAACTACAAAGGCATACCAAATATGGGTGACAAGGGCTAGTTGCTGACTATCTGGTTGATGACTCTGAGGACAATCCACACCCATATGCACATGCATGAAATAAAAAGCTATCCTGCCACATGAAATGTGATGGATTAGATCATCAGAATGTTGGAACAATGCTTTGCTGCTCTGGAACATGCAGTACCTGGAACAGCAGGTGTCAAGACTCATGGGGTTTGCTGCACAACTTCACCATAACATAGCCTTTGCCACCATCTGGATAATGAGCAGCTGAGGCACAGGATCATGAGAAGGAGGAGAAAGAGGAAGGAAGGGCAACGGCAATTTACAAGATCCCGATCTGGCTCGGAATGTCTGGGAACAACTTGCCCGAAAGAAATACAAGTAACTGCGACCTAAATTCCTCCATTGACCAGCCTTAGACTTTATCTTCCCGCTGCTTGGCCAGAAAGCAAAAACAAAAGTCAATACAAAATAAGTATTCCAATAAAAATGTATAGATGTAATCATGCCACATTGGATACAGAAGTCAATACTCACCTTTGTGAATTCCATTAGTTCCTGTCTTGTGTGGCTTTGCCTTCCCGCATGTTCCTATGGAGTGCTATCCCAGTGGTTGCAGACTTTCAGTGAAGACTGTAAATGGTCTTAGAGGATGACCACAAGCAGTTGTGGGCCTAAAAGGCCCAGGTGCAGGCCGTACCATTTCAGCATCTGCAGCAGCGGCTCAAGTGGCTACCAGGGGATAATAGCAAGGGCCTTGGCAGAAGTGGAAGGGTTTTGGGACGAATATCACCTTCCCAAGAAAAGTCAGCAAGTTCCTCCATCCTCCATAGAGACACTGCCACACTCACAGGGCAGCACCACAGTAATTATAGTAATCTGTTGGAGGACAGATTGATGAACTGCTGCAACACCTTGCAAATCTCTGCACACCACGTCCATGATCACAGCAGTCTAAGTTTGCACTGAAGCACTCAGGCTTTGGGTGATTTCTGCTGGCGGTGCAATGGAAACTGAGACATTGGCCATCAGATGCCGCATCGTGGTTTGGTCCAAAAGTACAAAGCCCTGTACTAATTTAGTGCTTGATTTGCCATGTTCCTTGATTTAAATCACAGGCTTTCTGGCAGTCTTCCCAGTGCACCAAACATGCCCATCTGAATTCTTCCATCAGCTGCAGCATCAAGTACTTATTCAAGCCTTCTGCAGCTGAACACATGTGCAATCTCACCATCTGACAAGCTAGCATCTGCACAATTGTTGCCCCTTTTCCTCACTGCAGGTTATTTATACCTAGTGGCTTACTACTATCCTTTAAATGAGGCATAGCGTCAGTATCTGAGCTGGCGGTTAAGAGTCTAAAATTAAGTGTCAAAGCATCTTCATCAGCATTGTCTTCTTGCTATTCCTCCACCTGTCCCACCAGGTTGCATGTCTTATTTTTATTTCTTTCAAATTCCAAGGGTAAGGTTGTAGTTAGGACAGGAAGAAAAATCAAGAGATAGAGGGAGGCAACGGCATAGTGTATTGTCACTGGACCAGTAATCCAGAGACACAGGGCAATGCTCCAGGGACCTGGGTTCGAATACCACCAGGACAGATAGTGGAATTTGAATTCAATAAAAATCTGGAATTAAAAGTCTAAAGATGACCATGAAACCATTGTCGACTGTCATATAAACCCATCTGGTTCACTAGAATGTACTTTCAGGAAGGAAATCTGTTGTCCTTACCTGGTCTGGCCTATTTGTGACTCCAGGCCCACAGCAATGTGGTTGACTCTTAAATATCCTCAGGGGTTGGCAATAAATGCTGGCCCAGCCAGTGCCGCCCATATCCCATGAACAAATTTTTTTAAAGCGCATATTATTTGTTGCTTGCAAATCAGGGGCGGAATTTTCCGACCCCCTGCAGAGTCGGGGAATCGCCCAGAGCCGACGTAAATCCCACCCCCGCCGGAATTCTCCGCCACCCGGGAATCGGCGGGAGCCGGAATCACGACCTGCCGATCAGCGTGCCCCCCGCGCCGATCGGAGTGCCCCCCGCAGCGATTCTCCGGCCCGCGATGGGTCGAAGTCCCGCCGCTGACAGGCCTCTCCCGCCGGCGGGAATTGGAGCACCACTGGTGCCGGCGGGATTGGCGGCGGGAGCGGCCCCCACAGTGCCCTGGCCCGCGATCGGGGCCCACCGATCGGCTGGCGGGCCTGTGCCGTGGGGGCACTCTTTTTCTTCCGCCGCCGCCACGGCCTGCACCATGGCGGAAGCGGGAGAGGACCCCCCCCCTTGCGCCGGTGGTGTCGTCAGCGGCTGCTGACACACCGGCGCATGCGCGAACCGGCGAAGGCCTTTCGGCCAGCCCCGACGCCCGGCGGCAGGCGTCAAAGGCCGTTTGCACCGGTTTTGGCAACAGTCATCGTGGCGCCAGCCACTCCGGCGTGGGCCTAGCCCCTAAAGGTGCGGAGAATTCCGCACCTTTGGGATGCCCGATGCCGGAGTGGTTGGCGCCACTCCGCTACACCAGGACCCCCCCGCCCCGGCGGGTAGGGGAGAATCCCAGCCCAGAAGAGCAACGAGTTGAGAGGAGGTGGAATGTGAGAATGGGGATTAGGATACCATCAGATTTGGTAGTTCCAGCTCTGCCACTTGCCAAGGCCTCAAGCAACAGCCGGTCTAGTAATGCTCAGCACCATCTCTTGTATCGGCATCCAGGAATATGTATTACTCTTTGTTCCTGTTGCCTTTGGTTGTACCTGACCTAGTCATACAAGAGAGAACAGAGAGTGTCATGCAATCTATTTGGGTAATGTGGCTGGCATGGTTGAATATCTTGCAGTGTGTGCAACCTGTGAGTTGTAGGTGCGAGGCTTTCAGCAGGGCTAAGCATTTGATGGTGCATTTAAGAATGTCAGATACAAGTCCTGATTGAGGAAGGTTGGTTGATAACTGAATGACGTGGGTCTGATGAATGGAGCAGTGTCTAAGGCTTCTGTTGCAGTTGGTAGGATAACACAGGAACAGGAAGGCCATTTAGCTACAGTCTATTATTCAATGAGATCATGATTGATTTGTGACTCAACTCCTCATATCTTCGTCCATATCTCTTAATACATATTGATAACACAAGTCTTATTTTAAATTGATCCAGCATTAATTTCCATTCAAAATGAGGGAACTGAATGTGCATTTTAGCACATGTCTAGAGGGCCTCCTAAGCTCCGAGCAAACACAGGGGGCGGGATTCTCCAATAATTGGGCTATGTCCCCACGGCTGCGTGAAAACCGGCGGCAACCACTCTGGCGTCAACGGCCCTCGAAAGTGAGGAATGTGCACCTTTCTAGAGGGCTAGGTTGACGCCGGAGTGGTTCCCGCAGACCAGCCGGCGCCAAAGAGCTGGCGCGAGTTCGCGCATGCGCGGAACAGCCGGCGTATTTCCGCGCATGCGCAGGGGTTCCTTTCTCCGCGCCGGCCCCTGGGCAATATGGTGGAGCCCTACAGGGGCCCGGCGCAAATTAAAGTAGGCCCCCATGGAACCAGCACGCCTGCGATCGGTAGGCCCCGATCGCGGGCCAGGCCACCATGGGGGCCCCACCCGGACGGCCCCCGCACGCTTACCTTCCAGGTCCCGCCATGTGAGGCGAGTAATTCACGCCGGCAGGACTGGGCCAAACTCGTCGGCCACTCGGGGTCCGGAGAATCGCCGGGGGGGCCGCTGTCAACGGCCCCCGGCCGGTGCGGCAGAAATCCCACCGGCGCATAAAAAAACGGGGTTGGAGAATCCCGGCCCTGATATCTATCCATTCTCCTTTTCACCCCCTGCACCATGGTCTCCATGAAGCTGGTCTCTCTCATGTTGTGCCATCTTTCTAATAATAATAATAATCTTTATTAGTGTCACAAGTAGGCTTACATTAACACTGCAATTAAGTTACTGTGAAAATCCCCTTGTTGCCACACTCCAGCGCCTGTTCGGGTACACTGAGGGAGAATTCAGAATGTCCAATTCAACCAACAAGCATGTCTTACGGAACTTGTGGGAGGAGACTGGAGCGCCCGGAGGAAACCCACGAAGACATGGGGAGAACGTGCAGACTCCGCACAGATAGTGACCCAAGCAGGGAATCAAACCCAGGTCCATGGCCCTGTGAAGCAACAATGCTGCCCAGCTAAGTTGCCTCCTGTACAAAAGCCAGTACCTGCTCTGAGCATAATGCACATCCCCTTTAAGAGATGCAGGCTCACTTGAATCAGTACAAGTGATGCAGCAATTCACAGTATTAGCTCGCTGCTGATGCATCCTGCCAATGCAAAGCATGGTTAGCATTGACTTGATACTGAAATCATTGAAAGGAGCCAGCAGCACAAAGTTGGCATGCTGTTTGTATTCAATCATCTATACACATTAATTGTGCATTAATCACAATTCCTTTGCACATTTCCTATTTTGTACATTTGCTATTGCATTTAGCTTTCACTCAGTTTTGGAAATAGTTCTCTTTTTTGTCCAATAGGTATCCAAAATTCAGGGAAAACTTGACAATATAGCCTTTCACAAAATTAAAATATTGCACATGTATAGGCTTAGGAAGCAGTTTCAAAATGCCAAATGGTTGAAATTTCTTTAGCCAACCTAAATTACAGAAACAGAAATCCAGAGCTTTTGCTGTATATTCCTTAAGATTATAAATAGTTAGGCATCAAGAATCCCATAGCACTGGCATACCATAACTGTTTTAATTTCTTTATTTTCAACTTTTCATAAGATAATAGAGGCAGAACTTCAAGAACAATTTATATTGATACAGTACATCTAAAATGTGGCAAGGCACTTGGCAGGAAAGCTGGAAACAAATTATGGCCTGAACTATATCAGGAGATGCGAGGTCAGATGACCAAGAGTTTAATTAAAGAGTTAAGTTTTAAGGAGTGTCCTAAAGGAAGTAGACAATGGAGAGAGGAATCACAAGGTGGACATTCCAGTGCTTGGGAACCTGGCCACCTATGATGGAGCAATTAAAATCAGTGCTATGAAAGAGACTAATATAAAAGTAGCATGATATTTTAGTGTTTTGAGATTGAAAGGAGTTACAAAGATAGGGAAGAGCATGATCATGAAGGAATTTGAAAACAAGGGAGAAAATTTTAAAATCAAGATGTTGTTTGACCGGGAAGCAATGTAGGTCAGTGAGCATAGGGGTGACAGACGAATGGGACTTGCGAGTTAAGGCGGGTTAAACAGGTTTTGCTTGACCTCAAATTTACAGAGGGTAGAACATGGGGACCAGCCAGGAGTGCATTATAACAGTCAAGTCTAGGGACAATTAAGGCAAGAATGAGGATTTCAGCAGCAGATGAGAGGCGGGAAGAAGTCAGGCAATATTATGGAGGTGAAAATAGGCGACCCTTGTGAAGACACGAATAGGAGGTCGTAAGAACATCTGTGTCTGGTCAAATGTGACACCAAGACTGGCATAATCTCAGATGTTACAGGGAGAGGAATGAGTGCAGTAGCTAAGGAATGGAGTTGGAAACTGGGACCAAAATGGCAATAATTAATTGGAGGAAATTTCAATTTCTTCAGCACTGGATGTTGGTTAATCAGTTTGATAATTTAGCAATAATGGAAGAGTCGAGAGACTTTGATAAGAGTTGTTTTACGATGGCGGGAGCGGAAACTTGATTGGGGTTATTCAAATATTGAGTTCAGGAAAGATTGGATTGAATTTGGGAAGCAACTTGTGAGAGGAAAGGGGGTTTGGAGATTGTTGGAAAGGACTGTGGGGTCAAGGGCAAATGCTGATGCAGCAGGTTTAAAGCAGAGAGAAACAATACCTGAAGAAAGAGAACCGTTTACAACATCAGTTATTCATGGGAGCCTATGGGGAGGAGGCGGGAGAAGGAGGGAGATCAGCAGTTTAGTGCAAATAGAAATCTTAACTATGTTATGAATTATAATTGCTTGTTTTATTTGCATCATCATCATCATAATTCAGCAATGTCGCCATCATGATTTTTCAATAAATCAATTATCTATCCATCTATCCAACAGGAGCGAGGGAAAATGAGTTTGGATCTCATGGATAAGATGAGCTCAGGGATGACATGAAGAGAGATAGGAAAGAAACTAGAGCAGGATGGAATTTCAGTGCTATAGCAGGGAGCAACATTAAAGGAAGTTTGGTCAGTTGGACTCATGGAAAGAGGGGACACCATAGATGAACCTGATTGGATAATATCCATGAACTCAACACACTTGTTGAAGGAAAAGGTGAAGGGGACAGTGAAAAGTGGCTTTAGAAGACAGGCTTCACTAGAGAAGTGAAACCTGGGATTATCTTTATTTGAGAACAAGCCTGGAATAGCGAGCGGGTTTAGCAGACATGAACGGAACCTGAAAGTGCTTCAAGTTGTCCAGCCAGATCGGTTAGTAGATGGCTAAATCAGTTGTCGGCCATATCCTTTCAAGTCTGCAAATATTGGGCTTAAGGAAGTGGAGATGAGGTCTATACCAGGTGAATGGCCAGGCCGAGAGAGTAATGATTTCATTGGGGTCTAAGGCTTGGGCATCAAAGCAGAGTTGAAGGTACAATTAAGCAAACAAGTAGCTGCAGAAATATTGTGGCGAATGGAAGGCGAAAGGCTAGGTAGTTGGAATTTAACTCAATGAATTGAGAGGTACCTTTTTCCAGGGGCAGATACAGGAGGTACGGTTGAGGCATGGAAGGGAATGTGCGTGGAGAGTGATATAAGGTGATCAAAAATGGCCTCCTCTGTGACTGTTATATTGAAAAGATGATGTGGAGATGCCGACGTTGGACTGGGGTGAGCACAGCAAGAAGTCTTACAACACCAGGTTAAAGTCCAACATGTTTGTTTCAAACACTAGCTTTCGGAGCACTGCTCCTTCCTCAGGTGAGGAAGGAGCAGTGCTCCGACAGCTAGTGTTTGAAACAAACATGTTGGACTTTAACCTGGTGTTGTAAGACTTCTTATAATGAAAAGAGGAAGCCCAAGTGCTAAACTATGCTGGCCTGGGTCTCCGAGGTGAGGGGATTCGATCCAATGTAGGCATATTCAACTACTCACTTGAATATGCAGATCGCGATGCCTCGCGATATCCCGTTAAATCCTGCGAGGTGTAACAAACCGGGTAAATTTCGCATGTGACCTCACGCTTGATTTACTGGCTGCGGCATGTCTCAAGTCGGGCGTGGCGCGGCCATTAGATCGCACGCAATAAACCTTCTGTTACAATATGGACATCATTGAAGAAACCTACATCCTTACTTACTGAAAATTCAGATAAGATGTACAACTTGATGAAAACCATCTGAACATTTCTGTTCCATAAAAGAGTTGCATTAATTTTGTTCAGGATTTCATTATGGCAATCAGAACTTGAGCAGAATATTAATGCAATGATGTTAAATGAAGAATGATCTTTCAACGTGAGACCTTCAGCTTGCCAGCTCCCCTGTCTTCAATAATCTGTCAAGAGACTAGATTAAATTTTTCTATCTTAATGTGAGATGATATTCACAGAATGGGTGCCTTGCTTTACTGTTTTGGATATCAACATTAGTTACTCCGAAGGTTGTGATACAGTCAAGTCGATACATCCTTCCCAGTGGGTCTTTGTGCACAAATGTGTTTGAACTGTAGTTTTTGTTTGTAATAATAGGACTACTTGTAAGATATAACTGGAGGAGTTCTCTCATAAATACTTAAAGATGGGGGGTGAGAGCTTAATTATTACACTAATTTTGACCATGGAAACAAAGATGGACAAGAGAGTACAATTTGTTTTGGATGTGTTGTAGGAGAGGCAGTGAATCAGATGAGAGTATTAAAGTGGATACAGTTAAATAATTTGATGCTATTGAATAGACAAATACTTTTTAATATAATGATAAAATGGAAATAATTTCCTATTTTTAATATAATGAGAAAAAGAAAATAATTTCCCACTACATTCATATCTTAAGACGGTCAATTGGGGAAAGATTTTCAAGTAATTTACAAAATATATAGCGGCATGGTGGCCAACACTGTTGCTTCACAGCACCAGGGACGCAGGTTCGATTCCGACCTCGGGTTACTGTCTGTGTGGAGTTTGAATTTTCTCCCAGTGTCTGCTTGGGTTTTAAATTTGGGGTGCAAGACCACAATTTTAATTTACAAGTGTATTTCACAACTTTAATCCATCATTTAATGTAAATTCTGAGTAGCACCTGAGCTGACATCAAATAACAAGGAGGTTAAAAATTCAAAACAAGTCTTATAAATAAAAGCATCTGTCAAACTGAAAGACAGAATTTAGGACAAAAAATGCTATTTTTGCGCTACAAATTTAATCAAACCCCAACCAAAAACACTGCCCAGTCATTTGTAAATAATATCTTCATAGGTTATGCAGTTTATGGCTGTGTGGCAAACCTGGTTTTCTTTTGGATAATAAGTCCAATGTATGTAGCTTTTTGCAAATAGGCTAAAAATTAATGTGAACACTGTCCAGGAAACAAAACTTGTTTTGAAGCAACAAAAAGTATTAAAAACTTTTGCATCTACATTTTGGTTAATCACATGTAATAACTACAAGCAAAGGAAATGCATTTTTTGTTTTAGAAAATTGAAATCAAAACCATTTTATAAATACCTGCAGAAATCCTAGAGCGTTGCACAGTCAGAGGATACATTGCTTTGTAACAGGGATGTTTATACCTTAGAAAGAAATACCTTAAGTTTATATAGCGTATTTCACAAATCTGTGTGCTTCATAGCCAATTAAGCACTTTTAAGTGTAATCACTGTTCTAATCTATGGAAATACAGCAATGAGATCAACTGTTAAATAATCTGTTTAAGGTATTGTTGAACGAGGGATTAGTTTTGGCCGAGATGTTAGATAAGGGACATCAGAGCCACCAATTTATAGTGGCTAAATAAATCAAATTCCATTCGTATTGGGTGGATTTGGGGTATTCATGGGTGCTTTGGAAATTAATTTTCCATTGCTTGTTAAAAACTGTAAATGAAATCTCTATTTATATAAATATTCATTTATCAATGCAAGAATTAGTATTCCTTAATAATTTTATAGCTGAGAATACATAGCATGGTATTTTGAAAGTTTTATGAATTAGAATTACTAAGGAATATCTAGTATTGAGCAGTACTGGACAGAGAAAATTAGAATGGAGGTGGCAGAGCTTTGATCGATCTAATGATGGACCTAGGCTTTGTTTGGACTGGGTCACAGAAGTGAGCTTTGACAGCACTGGGGTTAGAATTGGGCTAGAGCACTATTCACAAATGGTACCAGATTTTGTTAGCACTGTGGTCACACAGGCTTTTGGGAGAACCTGGCACATGAAGTTAAAATTTTAACAAAGACATTAGAAGATACAAAAAGTAATTTAATGTATGAATGTAATTAATTATATGCATTTTTGAACTTGTGTTTAAAATTTTGTTTTGAAATTTCAGTTCAAGAAAAAAGTCAGGCAGCTAAATTTTATTTTGAAGTATTTATTTAAAAAATAGAGTTTTGTATGTGTTAATAATAAAACAAATATAATATATCTATTATATGCGTATACATTTAAAATAGCCTTTTGATTTAAAAATAATTCTGAGAGATTTTTAACCAAAGAAGCCATGAAACTGCCATGGTAGCACATTCCCCCATATTGGATGGTAATGCTTTTTAGGTGCACAGATTCATGAGAATTATAAAAATACCTTGGACATGACTTCAGACATCAGCATGTCTTCTGTCGTTTCACGATTATAAGGATCTTGTTTGGCAAAACTATCCAGGGTTGACTGCTACAAGGAACTGCTACAAGGAAATCTTTTAATAATTGTCGTCCAATGCAGTTTTCAACAATGTTTAAATTCGAAACTCAAGCAAAGTGCTGATAGCCAATACACTGCGGGCAGCACAGAAACTCAGTCCACATGAGCTTCAGCCAGAGATCCAAGTACAGTTCTGTCCTGTATTGCATTTACATCTAACAAGGCTCCGCAGCAACATGAGAGGATCACAATTTCTACACTGTGGCTTACAGAAGCTGGCAAGTAGTACTTCTCTCTCTGACCCTTCACATTCTTTCTCTTAGCCCTTTCCCTCCGACAAATTATCTAGTCATTCAGTCATGTGTTGTTTTTGAGGCTTTGCTATGTGCTAATTGGTGGTCATGTCTATCTGCATAATAACATTGAAAGCACTACAAAATTGATCTATTGGTTGGAAAGCGCTTTGGGATACACTCACAACATGAAACGGAAAGTTCACTCATTATCTTCTCTGCTACTTATTTTGTATCATTATCAAAATACCATATAAATTCCGGATAGCAGTACACTATAGCTGATCAATACCTATTCATTGTTGAAAAATCTGGTTGAATTTCATATTATTTTGTTCCCTATATCTTGATGAACTGTTCATTTAAATGTTTTTTTCCCTTTTATATACAAACTCAAATTCGGAGGAAAATATATTTACACAAAGCATAATGACCGTCTTCAGCTTAGTGATGCCAAGTTAATTGGGATGTTCCATTTCACATGCTTCCTTGTCAAGAATATGAACTATGCATTTCTCCTGAATATCACAACCCCAAAGATCAGCATTTAATCTTGTCTATCACTAATTTGAAAGGATTATTTTGCAACTTTGCAAATCTGCATTAAATTGTACAGTTTAGTGCTGGAGAAAGGGAATAATTTTAGAATGTGAAAATATTCACATGAATAACACTGTATCTCACTGCAAATGAGAAACTTGCAACATCCAAGCTAGATAAAATATTTTTCATTGAAATCAGACTACATTAGCTGCAATGCATACACATACGTAAACATATGTTCATTCATACAGATTCTGTCCCAGTTCAACAACATGTTGCCTCAAAAGTTTAAATTTCAACAACTGATTGGGGGGGGGGGGGGGGGAATTATGTAAAATATTTTTCCAAATTATGGGTAGATTCCAACTTATATAAACAAACCTAAGAATGTTTTTCTAGCTCCATCCGTCAGGAGTTACCCAAGTTTTCCCAGGGAAGACCGATTTCAGGAATGCGTGGTTTGTGTATGCACACTGCTGACCTCTGCTCTTCACCAGAATTCAGATTCAGACATTGGCAAGAATCCAGAGGTGGGGAGCAAAGGTCAGCAGCATTAATACACAAATCATGCACTTCTGAAATTGACCTCTGATGGGGAAACCTGAACGCCTTCATAATGGTTGAAGATATAATAATTTCATGAAAGTTAAAAAACAATCTCCAAGTGCAGATGAAATGCTCGAGAAATGCTTTCAGCGGATGTTGCATTGCCTTTTAAAAGCGCTTGTAAAAGTTTTTTCTCTCTTTCAGAGTCATCATTTAACGACTAAGTCAGATATTCTATAATTGTTTATATTTGGAACCATTTTTCCCTCCATTCTTTATTACAATCAATTAGTGACTGCTCTGAAAAAAGTAGCGCGGAAACACCAGAGTGGTTCAATTCACTGGATATCACCAAATCATTTTATAACAGAGTTTAAAAGAATGTGTAAGCACAAGAGTTTTAATGCATTCACTAATCTGTTTTTTTAAAAATCAACACAATTTGTTTGAAGAACTGAACACAATTATTTGCTGCTCCTGATCACTTCCTGAACATTCTTGAATTAAAAATGGGAACATATTTTTGCACATAAAACGTTCAGCTCTTCTCATTTAAAAAAAAAACTGCTAATTTTAAGACAAATCCTCACAGATTAAGCATTTTGGTTTTATTCAAGAGTAATCCTTTTACAGACAAAAACTATTTATTTCCAATTATATTTTGATTTTTTAATGCTATCTGATCAAGGAGAAAAAAGCTTCTCTCTTTGATTACACGTTATTGCCAAGAACTACGACATTCAATAGCTTCCACCTCCCTCTCTCTAATCAACAAGAAAAAAAGGATTAAAATAAACAAAAGAAAATATAAAAAAGGTACTGCTCAGCTCGGACCAAGAGTTCCTTCAAAGAAATTAAGCTCTTCCCCCCCCCCCACTCCGGAGCCAGCTACATCTATAAAGGCCCAATTTTCAAACCCAAGTATTTTTCACAACACCTCCTTAAAATTAGCCAAATACTTTTTGTTTCTGCTTTTAAATCTAATAATATTTCCCAAATAGGTCTCCATACATTTTAAAAATAATAGGCAACAGTAATGGAGCTTAAGTGGCAAGACTTCAAATAGATTACAGGCGTAACAGGACAATGGTGTGCACATACAAAAGTGATAGCACAAATAGACACGGCCATAAAAGAGAAAAATTGTATTGTATCAACAAGCATAGGTGACAAAAACAGACAATAAAAGCAGAGACAATATTAACTTAATGCAAATCAACTTATGTGACTTGCTAGGCAGCTTGAACTTTCACTACGGCATGTACACAAGTACACCTTAAGCATTTACCTCTCTCCTTTTTTTTCCCCAATCACACCATTTTCACCAGCATATCTGGGGCTTATGACAATAAAATGTTATCAGTTGGATTAGATTGTATACGATGATGTACACATTTACAAAAACTTCTAACTCACATAATGAACAAACATCAATCCTTTTAAAAGAGTTTGCAAGATATTTATAACACTAAGGGTTCCTCGAAATTCCTGATGTACTAGCATGATTTGCTTCCTCCCCACACACACCCCACAATTCTAGTTCTTGCTTTACTCACAAGCATTAAAATGAGGTATAGATCATCTCAATTTAAACCTTTAGCCAAGAGACAAGAGGTTAAAATAGTTCTCTCCCATTTAAGCCAGTTTCTTTGACTTCAGTGAATGGATCACTTATTTTTCTGGGAATAATAGCTTGAAATCCCAATTCTAAAAATTAATGTCAAACAATCCATTACTTCTCCAGTCCAGTGATTTTGCTATGTAGTCAACTAATCTATTGAGCTTATTGCTCCTATCAAAATTGCATTTGTTTTTTATTCATAGCCAAAGTGATTTTTTTGACAATGATAATTTGGAGAAGACAGGATTCAGTGATAAAGAAATTGACATTTTCAAACTAATTTTAATGAATTTTAACATTAGAAGCATTTTTAAAATGTGCACATCCAATCAAAACCATATTTCTACACCATTTCATAGTGCGGGAAGCGGAGAGTGAAGTTTAAATATTCAGTCGTCTGAATGTCTTTTTTACAAAATAAAAAAGTTGTTTATTTCCTTTACATGTGTAATTCAAAAAAGATTTTGACAAACACTGCATTCATTCGCAAATCAGCATGGTCTAACCAACTCTGATTTATGCAATGATTGCTCGGCCAAACTGGTCTCTGCCTGGAAAACTAGGTTAAACTTAAGGTGAGATAAACAACAGCTAGAACTATGCCTGCCTGACTCCACTGAAAATTGGAGCAATGATGAAATAGGAGAAACGCTAGTCCACTGTTTTGTATACTCTTCTAAGTCCTCAACCCCTGTTGCCCACCCAATTACTCAAAGTTTTCTCATTGCACTGCTTTTCTCCCTGAGCCTCTGAACTGAGTGACTTCAACTTCTTATCATAAATAATCATGCTCAATTAATTATGCTGAGTTCACTAACTTTCTATCCTCCCTTAATCTCTCCTTCCATAAAATCTTCCCAATCCTTATTCACAGCTTGCCACTTTACATGGGCCCATAACCTTCTCTCCGGCCAACAACTTAAAAAGTGTGACGACCTGGAAGTGTGGGCATACGCAGGAAATTGTTTTCCCCTGCTTGAAGCTCTGCGCTGTGCTGGAGCTGCTCACTGAAAAATCCAGCTACAGCGCTAACCTGGACTACTTGCCTCGATGTTAGGCAAGTTTTTACACCTTTTTATTTGCACCTTTATTTGTTGGTCTAGCAGAGGCAGAAGACATCATTTTGGTAGGTTAATGTTTTATATTATTAATGATTAGCGTTTATGAATATGTTTAAAATGCAAACAAAGTGAAAGGAAGATATATGTATATATATATTTAAACTTTGGTTTGTCATGAGGTTGTTAATTCCATTAAAAGGGTACTTTACTGTATAAAAAGAGTTCGGAATTACAAAGTGAAAGAAAGATTTTTTTTTTTTTTTTTTGAAACTTTGGTTTGTCATCATAATGTTAATTCCATTAAAGGGATTATAATGGATAGAATGCGGTGATCACTCTCTAATGAGTATGACTGTCCACTTAAGATACTCCGTGTTACTGGTTCTGTGGGTCCTTGCTTGGCCGATGAGCCAGATCCGAGAGCCGCATCTTTAATCACTGGCAGGAGTTTCCAAAAGGTGGGATCACTCTTTGGACACTAGGTCGCAGGTATTCTTTTCTCATGCTCCATTTTCTGGTCTCCTTTTGTCGCCAGGTGTATCGTGACCCTTCAATCAAGCAGTTCCTCCAAGTCAGTCTCTTCTGAGCAAAGGTCTTCCAGGCATTGACGTCTAGGTTCCATTTTTGAGGTAATCCCTCAAGGTGTCTTTGAAGAGCTTCCTTTGTCCTTCTCTTGTTGGGGATCCCTCCTTGAGCTGGGTGAAGAAGATTTGCTTTGGCAGTCAGGTCTCTGACATCACAAGCATATAGACGGCCCAGCAAGGCTGGTTTTGGATGATCATGGCTTTGATACCGGTGCTATTGACTCCGTCGAAGACACTGTTAGCATGCCTATCCTCCCAGCTGATTCAGAGCTAAAGTACATTTGGGTTTTAAACATAGACATAGAACAGTACAGCACAGAACAGGCCCTTCAGCCCTCGATGTTGTGCCGAGCAATGATCACCCTACTTAAACCCACATACCCGTAACCTAACAATCCCCCCATTAACCTTACACTACGGGCAATTTAGCATGGCCAATCCACCTAATCCGCACATCTTTGGACTGTGGGAGGAAACCGGAGCACCCGGAGGAAACCCACGCACACACAGGAAGGACGTGCAGACTCCACACAGACAGTGACCCAGCCGGGAATCGAACCTGGGACCCTGGAGCTGTGAAGCATTGATGCTAACCACCATGCTACCGTGAGGCCCCTCAAAGTATTTTAAGCTGCGTTGTTAAGAGTCTCCCTGATTAATGTTCATTTTTTTAAAATATAAATTTAGAACACATTTCTTCCAAGAAAGGGACAACATAGCGTGGCCAATCCACCTACCCTGCACATCTTTGGGTTGTGGGGGTGAAACCCACGCAAACAAGGGTAGAATGTACAAACTCCACACGGACAGTGACCCTGACCCGGAATCGAACCTGGGACCTCGGCGCTGTGATGCAGCAATTCTAACCACTGCGCCAACATGCTGCCCTCTGATGTTGATTCGTGCATGCCTCACTGATTACTTCAAATGCTTTAACAAAGTTTAATACCTTAGTTGTCATATGTAAGCCTCCTGTAAGTTAATGTGAACTATCTCTCTGACAGGTATTGCAATGAATCAATTATCCACCCCGAAGAGTGTACTACCAAAGCACATCCCAAAATGATGTCAGAGGAGATGTGTGCCAGGACACTGCGCTTCAGCAGCTGCTGTTTTAGGACTTTGAGCTTGTAAAATTGATAATTGATATGTCAAAAACCTCCCCTTTCTCTCTTCTTTAGAAATAGATAGAATCGCTGTGCAGAGAAATTATTGACCGCTGTCTTTAAGTGAGAAAATATATTTTATTGTAAGAAATATGTAAAGTTGAGGTAGTTTAATGTCATTGTTCAGCTGATAAAGTTAATGTTAAATTAAATGTAAACTGGTTTCAAAGTATTGAATTTCTAAAATGATTGTTAATAAATGTTTTGCATTAAACTTTACAAGTTTCTACAAATGTCTGACTGAAACGTCAAAACACAACATTTAATTATGAGATAATAAGAAGTGAATAAGATAATTGAAGTAAATAAGCCAGAAACATAATAACATGGGTACCATGGTGGCACACTAGTTAGCACTGCTGCCTCAACAGCAGGTGCTCGTATTCGGACCTTGAGTGAGCATGTGGTGTCTGCACATTCTCCCCGTGTCTGCATATGTTTCCTAAAACCATGGAATAGAACCATAGAATTCCCATGGTGCAGAAGGAGGCCATTCGCCTATCGAGTCTGCACCAACCCTCTGAAAAAAAAAGTACTCTACGAGGCCCAATCTGCTGCCATATCCCTGGAACCTAACCTGCACATCCCTGGACACTAAAGGGCAACTTATCATGGTCAATCTACATAACCTGCACATCTTTGGACTGTGGGAGGAAATCAGTGCACCTGGAGGCAACTCAAGGGGACACAGGGAGAATGTACAAACACCATACAGACAAGTCATCCAAACCAGAATTGAACCTGGGTCCCTGGCGCTAGGAGGGAGCAGTGCTCCCCATTAATTACCGCAGCCTGGTTCTCTCCTGGAATACAGCTTCCATCTCTGCTATTGTTCAGTTCCATGGTCATATACTTTAATCGGATACGAATCTAGTCGAAGTACATAAAGTGTTTTTGGGTTCTGCTCCCAATGGCCCAAAATGTTCTTGAATACAAAGATAACGACTGTCTTCCTAAATCTCTCTTCGTCTCTTCCAGTCTCAGCTCAAACAAGGGTGAGCTCATTGATTTGTCACTAAGATTGAGACCATCTTATCAACAACTAAAATTGCCTCCCCCCTAGTCAACCAGCCCAAACTTGCTCAACATTTGTCCCTACACTAGTCTGAATTTGCATCTTACGTAGGAACATACAAACTAGGGTTGGCTACTTGTCCTCTTGAGCCTGCTCTGCCATTCAATATGATCACGGTTGATTAGATTGTAACCTCCCACCTACCCTCGATAATCTTTCACTTCCTTCGTTATCAAGAATCTATCTACCACTGCTGTAAAAGTTAATTGACCCTGCATCCACTGCTTCACCCCTCATGCGCCTTTCAAGTGCACCTTGTCTACAAGATCCACTTTCTTCTCCCTCAACCCTTCTCCTTCTCCCTCAACTACTTAACTGCTAACCATCTGATTTATTTTCCTTCAACTCATGTTTTAAAAGTTATATAGCATATTTCATGACCAACAGATGTCCTCAACATTTTATAACCAATGAAGTAGTCACTGTTGTAATGTAGATACCTGGCAGTCTTGTTCACAGCAAGCTCCCAAAAATAGCAATGCTTTATTAGAGCAGATAATCTACTTTTGTGATGTTAATTGAGGGATAAATATCAGCCAAGACATGGAGGATAACTCCCTTGTTCTTCTTCGAATAGTGCCATGGGATATTTTACATTCACCCAAGATGACAGATGGGACCTTGGTTTAATGTCTCATCTGAAATATGGCACTTACAAACCATTCAGCATTCTCTCAGCACTGAACTAGATTTTCAGCCTTGCTTTTTGTGCTAACGTCTTGGAGTGAGATTTGAACCCACAATCTCCTGGCTCAAAAGGTGAGTGTCACCAAGTGAGCCATGGCGAACATCATTCATAGTTCTCTCTCCTTGGGTACTATTCTCCCCTCCTTCAAATCTTCCATCAATCCTTTCCTCCAAGAGGTTGCTGTCTGTGATTGTATGCTTACCCAGAGAACGCACTGTTGAGGTCCACCTTGACTGCAATCAATGGAACATCTCTGGATTGATGAGAATTTCCACTGTCCACTGTCAAGCTTTGCTGTTAAAAACTCCGTTACACCTTGTTGCATGGTTGTAATTAGTTTTTTTTATAAATTTAGAGTACCCAATTCATTTCTTTCGATTAAGGGGCAATTTAGCATGGCCAATCCACCTAGCCTGCGCATCTTTGGGTTGTGGGGGGGAAACCCACACAAACACGGGGAGAATGTGCAAACTCTGCATGGACAGTGATTCAGAGGCGGTTTCGATCCTGGGACCTTGACGTCGTGAGGCAGCAGTGCGAACCACTGCGCTGCCCATAATTAGATTTTTAATTACATAATCACTGCTAAGCACCATCACTAGCCCAAAAAAAGCTTATTTTATATTCATGGAATACAAAACTTTGTATTTTGATTTTTAAACAATATCTCTGCAGGCAGCTTCCTTCAAGGTCAATTGTAAGCTTCACCGATGAATGCAAAATTTGAATTCTTCCAACCAGTTTTCTGCCCTGATCAGGGTACCAAAACATCTCTTATCAAAATTACATCCTTCGTGACTGTGACAAAGATAAACTATCCCTTCTCATATTATGACTTGTATGCTGCTTTTGACACATACAAGCATAACATCCTCCTCCAATATCCTCTTACATCATCCAGTTGGGTGGGAGTCGCTGCTTTTGACACATACGAGCACAACATCCTCCTCCAATATCCTCTTACATCATCCAGTTGGGTGGGAGTCCATTTTGCTTTGTTCCATTCTTTTCTAACCATAGCTAGATAATAACCTGGAATGGTTTCTCTTCTTGCTCCCATGCCATTACCTCAGGTATCCCCAAGAATCTATCCTTGACACCCTCCTGCATCTCATTTGCAAGCTGTCTCTTAGTATAACAGAAAACACAGTCAGTATCCATAAGTATCCTGATAACATCCAGCTTATCACTATTTCCTCAATCGCTCCAATTTCTCTAAATTATCAGGCAGCTTGTCTGACATCTAGTACTGGATGAAAAAATTTCCTCTAAATTTCAGCCAAACATTGGGAAGACCAAAACCATTGGCCCAGATCTCTCAATCAGCAGCAATTCTGGGCACATTGCCACTGCCCACAAGGTTTTGTGTGCTCAGACAAAACTACCCAGTTTCCGATTCCAGCTGAAACAGAAATGGGTCAGGGTAACCTTGCCAGGTAAAGTCCAGTGAGTGTAGGAGAATCAAAGAAAAGAGAGGACACACTCTCTTTTTATTGCACTAATTCTTATATTCAGGTACAGGTGAATAAGTGATGGATCAGTGAGTGGATGGATGGGTGGGGAATGAACAGGTGAGTAAGTGAGTAGGCAAGCGAGTGAGCAAATGAGCAGTCAGGTCAGGTCAGGTGGGTAGTTGGATCAGAGATGAAGTTGTGCCAGAGGGTGTCTGGTCGAGTGAGTAGTGAGAATGGTTTTCAGCTCAGTTATACTGGCAACCTGAGTTAGACTTTGTGTAGCACCTCGGTAACATTTTACCAAATTAAAGGCACTATATCAATACATGTTGTTTTGGTGTTAATATAGTTGAGACTTTTTAGTAAACATCCTTTGACAAACCAGAGGAAGAACTGTTTTTACAAATTTCCTAATTACCAGATCTAGAACTTAAAATAGCTGGAAAATGCTACAGGTTTCTTAACCCGACAAAGTGAAGGTTCTCAAAATGAATTTGATGCCCAAAATCAATGTAATGTTCTCCCTTTACCACTGATAGTAAAGCACATATGTTTAACAGCTGGCTAATAGAAGACACATGGGTGTAGCAAAATCTTGGGATTTTAAATGTTATAGTTAGACTTTCAAATTACAATTCCCAGAATGATGCATCAATTCCGAGAAATGCTATTTAGTAATTTCAGAACATACTTCTGTTTATACTAAAACCTGTGGGTTACTGTAACATTTTGGATTTTTACTTGTATTGATTGAGCTGAACTTTGTTAAACCATACTATTTCTGTAATGTTAAATTAAGCTGATTAAGACAGGCAAAAAGATATTCAGGCTGGCTGCTATAATATTTTGAAATGCTAAAGGGGACATATTTGTACACAATCTCAAACATTTCACAATGTAACCTCCTAGGCAAAACCCAGATGCAAGTATCAAAATTAGACGGATTAACGCAAGGAAGGAAAAAAAAGAACAAACTTGCATTTTCATGGCACCTTTCATGGCTTTGGAACTCCCCAAAGCACTTTACAGCCAATACAAGTATCTGTAGCTTTAAATCACAATACTATCGGGGTCATTTAGCTGTAACAGCCAATCACTGAGAAGCATCATAGGTGCTCAGCAAAGATAGCTACTCAACGCTGATGGCTAGCTATTCAGGCTTAATGGAACAAAGACAGACGTTATTTTTCTACAGTTCACAAGGTGGATTCAATTCAGAGACCTTGGTGATTGGCAGCTTGACAGAACAAATCCAACCATACAGTCTAAAAGTAGGTGGTTCTTTTTTCTTCCCCTTCCGAGACCAAGGGCTAGTGAGTGAACTGAAGCAGCCTGTAACAAGTTAGGGGCAGTTATCATTGGAATGGTTAATCTGAAAATAGATGATTATGTATGGAGTGGAAGCATTGTAACGTATATCACTGTGAAATTGTACTCTTTGGATCTGATGTTTTAAGTGCAATAGGCTAATTTGTTGATTTGTAGTCATGCTTCATCTGAATAAAATGCTTTCTGGTGTGCTTTCTTTGTGCATTCTGGACACAAGCTCAGTCTACTGAAGTTACAAAGTGCTGAGCCCAAAAGAACACCCGGTGCAAATCAAAATATTGTGGTAGGGACACAATTTTAAAATTGTTTTTTTTTTAAAAACTGAATACTCTAAAAACTGACTATTTAAAATATATAGTATTCCCTTGTATTTTTTTTGCACTCTGTACTGGACTATATGTTGAAAAAACAGGTTTACATAGTTGGTGACACTTGTTAGTGGTCAAAACCATCCATAAAATATTGTCCTTGTGGCAAGCTGGAATTAAGAAGTGGTGATTGGTCAGTGTCAACAAATAAATCTGACTTTAAACAACTAAAATAGGGTAAAGGACATGTGAACCTGAGATGCATTATACGGTCTTAAAGGAAAAATAAATGTTTGTGGAGTCATACAGAATTTCTTTTACATATCAATTATTTGTATTAAAACTATAAATTGTTCAACAAATTATGAAAACCTCATTTAGAAGTTCTCAAAGTAAAGTCCGTTTGGAATATTATATATTATCTTGCATAGAAATTAACAAAACATTTTGACCATGCGGTGCAATATCCAGGTTAACATGCTGTCCTTAAGACGTATCAAGCCACTGAGTAAAATTTTAAGCACAGTTGCTTCAGTTTACTGCAGTATATCCACATATAATATTGCCTCAGCTCTCAACAATTTGAACAAAAATACAAAAAAAGTCATGTCAACAGAAGTTTCTGAGTTTTCTAACATTACTGTTAAACACAGGGAGACCTCTGCTGGATGATACATTTAGTAGGCTACTCAGTTTTATACTGATTAACAGTGCAGCTCGTCAAAAATAATAATGCTTTTGGGCCATTATAGAGCCAGAAAATCTAGAATTCTTTGTATCAGAGCAGATGTAATCATTTATTCAGTAATCCAATCCAAACATAAATAACCAATATTTAGCAAAAAATATATGTTAGTGACTTGCATTCTAAAATATCCCACTGCCCCAGGGGAAATTTAACTGTGGAGCATCTTGAATATTTAAAAAGCAGATAATTGGGGGAAAATGTATGCTTGGATTATGATTTTGCCATTAAATGTTATGTATAAAATTAGGAATACCTTTCAATCTGCATGAAAGGATCAGAGTTTGATAACCACAAAATGTTGTGGTTAGAACACATTTATTCTTGCATTAATTATGACCTTATTTGGATTCAATAGTAGTATTTTCTCATTTAAATTCTCACTGCATTAATAGAAACTCAGCTTTGCTTTCATTTTTAAATCAGAAGTAGCTTCCTAGTTTGCATCCAAGACCCTACTCACATCTGACACACATGGTTCAATTTAAAGGGCCCTTTTTGTACTAAATTTCAGGTGTGCAAATTCAATTCTGAAAAATAAGGCAATTTTAAGGGAACTGATTTTACAATTTAGTACCAAAAGTGGAAACGTTGTACGTCCTGAATCTTCTTTACTCAAGAGAATGGTGAGAATGTAGAACTTTCTACAACACTGAGCAAGCGAGACAAACAGCATAGATTCATTTCTGGGGAAACTAAGCATATTAGGGAGAAAAAAATAGAAAAGTATATTAGGGTTAGAAGACATTAGGCACAAGGGAGCTTTTGTGGAACAGCAGAGACCTGTTGGGTCAAATGAGCTTCATCTCATCTGTAAACACTGCATATATAATACTATCATAAGATTTAGCCATAACATTGTATCGTCTACTGAACCTCACTATTTTCCTTTTACTAAATGCCTTTTTATTTTACATGTATAGTACCAGAGAATCATTACAATGCACAGTTAGTTCAAGCATGCAAAATACTTACATACCATGACCATGTAATACAACTTTAAAAGACAAAAACAATTTGGCCTGCAATCTCACATGGGTTATCTTTTTAATCCTATTCCCCATTTAAATTTTTTCCAACATTTGTGCAGTTCTCTTTTGAAATCTATTTCTAGATTCCATCACAATTTCTGGTAGAGCTTCCGTGCCATAACCATTTGCAAAAAAAGTTTTTGTAACCTCTCTCTTTGTTCTTTTACTTCAAATCCAAACTTATGTGCTCCTATTACTGACTAGAGTAAATAATTTTTCTCCTTCTATCGTATCAAACCCCTTAATAACTTGGAGTATATTTACTAACCTCCTCTTAACCTTTAGTTGTGCCTCAGTTGGCACTGTTACCATGGAGTCAAAAGGTGGCAGATTTAAGTCCCACTCCAGTACTTAAGCACATAAATCTTGGCTGACACTCCTGTGCAGTACTGAGGGAGTGTTGTGCTGTTCCTCGGAGGTACCATATTTCACAGAGATGTTGAACTTTGCCTACCCCTTTCGGTGAATATAAAAGATCCAATAGCACTATTTTGAAAAACAGGAAAGTTGTCCCTCCCGTCATGGCCACATATTTATCCCTCAAGTCAACAGCATAAAAACAGATTATCTGCTCAGTATGTTTGTGGGAGCTTACTGTGTGTAAATTGACTCAGTTTCCCACATTGCAACAATGACTACACTTTGAAAGTACTTCACTCGCTGCAAAGTGTTTTGGGGTGTCCTGTGGTCACATAAAAGCACGGCTTCTGTCTAAACAATGAAGAACACTAGTTTGCCTAGTTCTTACTAATAAATAAAGCTTCTGATCCCTAGTGGGGTGTTAACAAAACCATTTTAGTATCTCCGTGGCCATGAAATACTTCCTCATAGGGAACCCAAAGCTGGATACATGAAACTAACTGCAGCATAACCAATGGTTTATACAGAGTGTAAGTATTGATTTGGCATAACATCTTAGCTTTTTACAAAGTATATTATGCACCTAATTTTGAACACGCTGTTTTATTTCATGTGTCAACTTGTTTTCCCTTTGTAAAGATTTGTGGAGCTGAAAACTGAACCCATTAAAAGGATTACTATTTAATATATATTTCCTCATTTTTACTCCAAAGTGTATCATTCACATTTTTCCACAATAAGTTTCACCTCATACCTACCTTCTCAATTATTAGCAAGTTGATACCCTACTGTAGCCACTTATAAGCCTCTTCGCAGTTCAGGGGAAGTGCACTTAGTTTGTCGTACCTCATACTAAAGATCGTCATACTGTGCATATACTTGAATTGTTACCTTATATCCTTTGTAATTACATTCAATAAATGTTAACAGCACATGAGATAGTATATCTATATAAACCTTTATGAAAGCATGATTCTGACCAATTTCACCAGTCTAAAATTATACTCCAGTTGAATACACTTGTGTGCACAATTAGGAATGGGACCATCCAAAATCTGGGATACACTTAAACATATAAATTTCAAATGAAATTCAAATTTCAATGAAAGAATATAAATTATTGGAATGTATTTTCAACAGCTTCAGGAAAAGCTCAATCTAGTTCAGCTTCTAATTTTGCATTTGGAAACTTATTTATGCTACTAATGATAAAATTAACAAAATAACCAATTTCTATCAGGAAATAACTGAAGCAGTGCTCAGAAGAGCTATCCAAAGCAAACAAGGAGACCTCCATACAAAGATTCTTGTGTGAACTGTGCTTGCTGTTCTTAAGCTTTTGTGCCTATGTCTGAACAGCTGCAATGGGGTAACATAAATGAATCTCATCTTGGTTGTACCTAATCCATTGCTGGGTATGAAAAAGAAAGTCAGTGTCAAAACTAAACAAAGATTGCCATGCTAAGAACACATGCTTTTTTTTTTTGCAGCTGTAAAAACCCCAACAAAATCCTCAGTCTGTCCCGTCTAGTCACGGACCTGCAACTCGACCAGGCATAATTTCTGCCACAATTTGCAAACATTTGCACTGAGCTTACTGTTGCTCATATTAAATGTGAACAGGTCAAACAGTCAGAAAAAAAATGTTTAAATGTTTGGTGGGACTGTACTTACTAATCATTTTATTTTGCCGCTCTGGATCAATAAATTACAGGAAACTCAGTGTCATACTACTATTCTTCATTTAAAATGCAGCTTGGGTTTTGTGGTATTTATCACCAAGCAAATGAACAAGCTGTTAAACCGCCATTTAGATTAGTGTGACCTCTATCTGCACAATAGTTTCCAATTATTGTAATGTATTTTGCCCCAGTTTTACAATAAAGCGGTGCTTAATTATAGCATTGTTTGATTGGGATAGATTTTCATTTAATAATTTTGCTAAGGCTGAACAAAATTGAACATACCACAAAATTTCAAAATTTATATTTGAGACAATGAACATCTGGAATCACTATATGAAGAGCATGAGATGAAGATGTCAAATTCAGAGAAAATCTTGCTTATCATAAAATTCACAGTGCAGAAGGAAGCCATTCGGCCCATCGAGTCTGCACCGGCTCTTGGAAAGAGCACCCTACCCAAGACCACACCCCCACCCTATCCCCATAACCCAGTAACCCCACCCAACACTAAGGGCAATTTTGGACACTAAGGGGAATTTAACATGGCCAATCCACCCAACCTGCACATCTTTGGACTGTGGGAGGAAACCGGAGCACCCAGAGGAAACCCACACAGACACGGGGAGAACATGCAGACTCCTCACAGACAGTGACCCAAGCTGGGAATCGAACCTGGGACCCTGGAGCTGTGAAGCAATTGTGTTATCCACAATGCTACCGTGCTGCCCTTATGACAGTATTGATTTTTTTTTAATATGAAGAATACTTTCTTGATTTAAAATACCAAATCCTTCAGGCTATTGGCCACAATGCTCGATTACAAGGCTTGAAACAGGAAGACAAATTTTAGACCCCATCTTGTTGCATTCACGTAATTCACCAAGTGCAAGTATTTAGACACAAGTTAGACAGTTTAGACATGAAGTTAGACACAATCATGTATTAGCCCATGAATCAACTTATTTCTCCTGTTCTACCCCACTTAAACAGGTCACCATTACAGCTCTCTCCACTCCTTAATAGACTACATACTTCCCTATGGTTCTCTGGAGGAGACACAAGTCAATAATGGGTAAGAGAGTCAATGTCAGTTTTATGTCCAAAGTTTTGCACTTCTTTTCCTTGCGTTAGTTTATTGCCTTCCAAGTCTTGATACTGCCAATGAAACAGTACAGTAATAGGTTCACAACTGGGAAATTCAATTGTAAACCCCAAACCAAGGTAAAGTTTATCCCTGAGCTTCCCTATAGGGGGAGCTTTAGCAAATGTTGACATGTTGCAGTGATGGGGATGATTGGTGGAGGAGAAGAGTTTTTTTTTAAATGTATCTTTAGCACTAAAACCTACATGCTTCTGATCAAGGCAGCAAAACAAGAGTAGATTGTAAATTTAGTAAACCGGAAGTAAATTTAATATTTTCTATTTATAGGCAATCATGAGCTATAAAATTGCTAAGCAGTTTAAAATGGGAGCAGATTGAGAGCTAAAATTTGATTACGGATGTTCTAGTTTACGGACATAAATTTAACCAACTGTAACTAAATGTTGCTGTTGTTTTTATATTCATAAATCTCAAATAGTGCACTTAAAACATCTGAAATGGCTTCCCATTTATACACACAAATAATGCACTTAAAACAAATTCCATATAAAAGGCTTTAAGGCTTCTTCTCCCTTTCATAGCACTTTTATTTCTGTTTGCTGTAATCTGCCTTTCACTTTTTCATTGCTGCAGAGCAAACAAGGAGCTCAGAGCTTTGAAAAGACAGCTCAATGTGTAATGGTCCACCAGAATTAATTTAGTTGCACAAAATCTATTCAATGCAGCTTTCTCAACCATTTTGAGCTCAACACAGATCTGTCTTTGTAATTCTAGTAAGCACTTAAAGTGCACAGTAGGTGTTCATCAGTACCATCTGGTCAAAAGCAAAACAAGCTACCGATTCTCTCTTTGAATAGAATAAAGCAAGTGTGAATTAATCTGTTCAATTAGCACTATTACAATCTGTCAAGTGCATATCGCAAAACAGGATTATTACAGTAATAGTCACACCACAATAATTCAAATTTTTTTTAAAAACTCAAAATTTGTTAATTTAATCAACAGGTGAAACAGTAATCATAAATGGTTTAGGTTTTTCAGATTCAGTTGAATCGCATGCAAATGCTCATGCTTTTAATGAAGAATTGCTGCGAAATGGATTACCACCAGTAAAATAACTAGTTGTGATATGCCACTCTACTAAAATCCTTACAATGTCATATTAACAAGGATTTGATGGCCTGAGTTAAATACATGCCAATCAAAATTTCAATTGGCCATTAAATATTTAAGAATTTCAGAACTTTATAATAAGCGTGTCCCAATTTTCATTTCTAAAATGATATTATCACACCATGTTCATGACAAAACAATGGAAAATATTGAAACTATAATAATAATCTTTATTAGTGTCACAAGTAGGCTTACACTGCAATGATGTTACTGTGAAAATCCCCTAGTCACCTGTTCGGGCACACAGAGGGAGAATTCAGAATGTCTAATTCCACCGGACAAGCATGTCTTTCGGGGATTGTGGGAGGAATCCGGAGCACCCGGGGGAAACCCATGTAGACACAGGGAGAAAGTGAAAACTCCGCACAATCAGTGACCCAAGCCGGGAATCAAACCCAGATCCCTGGCGCGATGAAGTAACAGTGCTAATCACTGTGCTTTCGTGCCGCCCAGTATGTGCTCCGAATGCTGGCCAGGATCATGAAAAGTTGTCATCTTGCATTATTTTGAAATGCGTGCAGCCCTCAGGAGTTTAAAAAATAACTGCCTCTTTTTCCTGATCAAACTATTGCAAAATGTTCCAGCATTATTGATATTTCTCAATAAAAGGAAAAACTGAAAAAATACATCAGCAAATAATTTTTGCATTGTGTGGAGATAAATTATTAAATATTGCAGCACTGAATCAAGCCATTTCGCCCATCAAATCTGTACATTTCAGACGTTACAAACCATCTAATATAGCCTCACTACTCTTTTCCTATAATATTTTAACCTCCCCCCCCCCCTTTTGATTCTTTGTAATGACTTGAAATTTGTGTGCTCAACACTATCTCACCTATCAGTGAAAGCAACACAGCATTGTTTAGATCGATTGGCCATACCAAATTGTCCTTCGTGTCCAAAAAGGTAAAATGGGGTTATTGGGTTACGGGAATAGGGTGGAACTGAGGGCTTAAGCGGGTCTGTGCAGACTCGATAGGCCGAAGGGCCTCCTTCTGCACTGTATGTTCTATCATAACCCTTCAGCATCCTCAAAACCTCCATTACCCTTAAAGTTTTTGAATATTTCACTGGAGGAAATGAGAAATCAGTTGTTCTGGATACACAATACAAAAGGTTCATACTAAATGTGACCTTGTACTGCCTTTACAATTATCTAACTGATAAGCGCCAGGGCGGTTGCCATTGGAGAGTCAAAGTATTCCATCACCATTCCATATTAAATATTTTAATATTTTAAATACTTTAATATTCCATATTAAAGGAGCCTTCTTTCACTTAGGCTAACCGAATGCAACCGATACAAGATGCAGAACAACACACCACCCAACCCACAGAGGTTCTGTGGATGCATGCATCAGTGTGCTGCTGAGACACAAAAATGCTTGGGTTTCATTTTTAATGTGCTAAATTGGATAATCTTAACCAAAGCCACAGAAGAGGCATGAAAACTGAACCCATCGACAAAAAACAGATAAAATCAAACTTGGCTGATTTACTGATGTTCTCCTTCTCCTGCATCATTCCCCCCCCCCCCCCCCCCAACCTTTTTGATTCTTTGTAATGACTTGAAATTTATGTGCTCAACACTATCTCACCTATCAGTGGAAACAACACAGCATTGTTTAGGTCGATTTACTGATCAACAAAGTGATGGAAGGACCATTGGCAGGGCTATCAAGCAGCACTTACTCAGAAACAACCTGCTCATGGATGCTCAGTTTAAGTTTTGCCAAAGTCACTCAGCTCCTGACTTAATTACAGTCTTGATCCAAAAGATGGAAGAACTGAAAGCAAGAGGAGAGGTGAGGGTGACAACCTTTGAGATTTAAGGCAGCATTGGCCAGTATGACATCAAGGAACCTTGGCAAAACTGAAGTAAATGAAAATCAGGGGGATAGTTTCCACTGGAATCGTACCTAGCACTGAGGAAAATGATTGCAGCTGTTGGGGGTCAATCATCACAATCCCAGAACATGGCTACAGGAGTTCCTCAGAGTAGTGTCCTATGCATAACCATCTTCAGATGCTTCATCATTTACCGTCCTTCCACCATAAGATCAGAAATGGGGATGCTCGCTGATGATTGCACAATGCACAGCACCATTCGCAATTCCTCAGATACAGCAAGACCTCGACAACATCAGGCATGGGCTGATAAATGGCAAGTAACATCCACACCACAAAAGCACCAGGCAATGGCCCATCTCCAACGAAGAGAATCTAACCATCTCACTTTGAGGTTAAATGATTCAATTGCATTGCCATTTCTGAATCCGCCACTATTAACATCCTGGGGTACCATTGAGTATCAACCGAACTGGACGAGCCATATAAATGCTATGGCTACAATTGCAAGTCAGAGGTTAGGAATTCTGCAGACTCCCCAAGGCCTGCATCCGGGACAAAGCAGCCAACTTGACTGGAATCCTTGCCACCACCTTTAACATTCATTCCCTCCAGCACTGACGCACTGTGGCAGGTGGCAGCATTGTGTCCCATATACAATATGCACTGCACAAACTCACCAACACTTCTTCAACAGCACCTTCCAAACCCAAGACTTCTACCACCTAGAATAACAAAGGCAGCAGATGAATGTGCACACTTCCACCCACAAGTTCTCCTCCAAGCCACAATACACCCTGACTTGAAACTATATTGTCATTCCTTCATTGTCGCTGGGTCAAAATCCTGGAACACCCTGTCTAACAGCACAAAGCCTCTGTTGCTCACATATGTCGGGAATTCAGGAGTTGGGGGGGAATAGTTGGATAGTGAGCGGAGGAGGGTGTGCGAGAATAGTTGTGAGGGTAAGAAAATTATTGGAAAATATTCTGTAGATGAGGGTGGTGCATTTGATGTAGTCAACATGGACTTCAAAAACGCTTCTGACAAGGCCCCACATGAGAGACTGATCAAGAACATAGAGTGCAGAAGGAGGCAATTCGGCCCATCAAGTCTGCAGCGACCCACTTCAGCCCTCACTTCCACCCTATCCCCCGTAACCCAATAACCCCTCCTAACCTTTTTGGTCACTAAGGACAATTTATCATGGCCAATCCACCTACCCTGCTGTGGGAGGAAACCAGAGCACCCGGAGGAAACCCACGCAGACACGAGGAGAACGTGCAGACTCGGCACAGTGACCCAGCGGGGAATCGAACCTGGGACCCTGGCACTGTGAAGCCAGTGCTATCCACTTTGCTACCGTGTTGCCCCATGCAAGAAGGTAAGAGCCCATGGGATCCAGGGCAATTTGGCAAAATGGATCCAAAATTAGCTTAGTAACAGGAGGCAGAGGGTGATGTTCAAAAGTTGTTCTTGTGACTAGAAGCCTGTGCCCAGTGTTGTACCGCAGGAATCGGTGCTGGTTCCCTTGCTGTTTGTAGTGTACATTAGTGACCTAGAATTAATGGTGGGGGTATGAACAGTAAGTTTGCAGATGTCACAAAAATTGGTGGTGTGGTAAATAGTGAGGAGGAAAGCCTTAGATTACAGAAATGTAAATGTGAGGTGATGCATCTCGGGAGGTGTAAAAGGCAAGGGAATACACAATGAACGGCAGGACACGAGGATATACATAGGACTAGAGGGACCTTGGGGTGCATGTCCAAAGATCCCTGAAGGCAGCTGGACAAGGAAGTAAGTTTGTTAAGAAGATTTATGGGATACTGGCCTTTATTAGCCGAGGCATAGAATTTAAGGGCAGGGAGGTTATGATGCAGCTGTATAAAACGCTCATTAGGCCACAACTAGAGTACTTTGTGCAGTTCTGGTCGCCGCGCTATAGGAAGGATGTAATTGCACTAGAAAGGACGCAGAAGAGATTCACCAGGATGCGGCTTGGGCTGGAGAGTTTCAGATATGAAAAGACGCTGGATAGGCTGGGGTTGATTCCCTTGGAGCAGAGAAGGCCGAGAGCGGTCCTCATCGAAGTGTATGAAATTATGAGCGATTATAGATAGGGTAGATAGGAAGAAATTTTTCCCTTTAGTAGAAGGGTCAATACTCATGGGACATAAATTTACAGCAAGGAGGAGATTTAGATGGATTTGAGGAAAAACGTTTTCACCCAGAGGGTAGTGGGAACCTCGTCGAGCTCAATGCCTGAATAGGTGGCAGAGGCGGGAACCCTCACAACATTTAAGCAGCATTTAGATGAGCACTTGAGACACCAAAGCATACAAGGTTATCGGCCAAGAGCTGGAAAATGGGATCAGCATAGGTGCTTGATGTACGGCACAGACAGCATGGGCCAAAGGGCCTCAGTGCTGTAAAACTCCAGCATTCTATGACAGTCAGGGTACGGTGGGAAAATAGTTGGAGGGGAGAGGGTAGGAGAGAAATCAGGGGGTCAGTGGTATAGTTATCCAGCAGTTTGAAGTGATTTAATTATTTTAATTTTTGCTGGGTACCTATTATGATAAGTGAATTGGAACCATCAGGAGTCTCCAATTTAAAATCGGTGTATCAGACAGTTTCTGATGCAGGTTAATTATGGACAATTTCCATGCAGTCTTGCGTGGGGACTTACATCTGGAGTGCCTCCTGAGTATAAGTCCCCGCCACCTGAGACTGGAAGTACTGGGCCTCTGTTTTAAAAATGCATCAAATGAAGAAAATTACAATATTAGCATTTATCTAGTAGTAATGTACACATAACAAATGTAACAGAAAAACTTGCAAATACCGGTAAGCTGAAAAACTCCACATGCGTAGAGACAAACAACTCTTTAGGTATCAGTCACCAGAATTCTAAAAACATTACAAATTAACAACATTGAAAAAGGGTCAAAGGAAAGTGGGGGGGAAAAGCAGTGTGTGTAATATATATATATATATATATATATATACACACACACAAAATATTTTTCCTCACCACTTCTTTTCTTTTAAATGTTTTTCTGGAATTTTCTGGTGGTTTATGAAGCACTTATAGTGTGCACAACTGAAATGTTAATTTGTCTGTTTTTCTCCACTTACACTGACCGGCTGATTGGATATTTTTGGTCCCAAGAAACAATTATTTAAAGAAGAAAACCACAGGGACAGTACCATCTCTTAATTTGCAAGCTGAAAATCTGAGACATAGCATATGAGAATGAAGAACAGATGCCCAAAATCAGGGGGTGTTTTATGCATAGCACCATAAACATTAAAATAACAATGTTTTTATTTGGCTATTCTTTCTTCCTCTTCCCAATTCTAATCAATTTAGTTTCTTGCAGTGCACATTTTTGTCAGATTATTTCATGCCCAATATTTCCTTCTACTGTGTCTCCTTTTTCTACAGGTCATAGTAAACATTTCAGCAGGGTTCACACGGAACAAAGGGACTTCAGATTGATTAACAGTCAACTAAGCTTTATCACATTACTTAGCTCACTACTCAACATTACACAGTGGATCAATATTACATTACTTTCAGAAACAATATTGAGCAATTAGTTACTTTCAAATTACACAATTAAAAGATGAAATAAATTTTAAGGTTAACCAAGTTCAACAAACAAGGTTGTTCCATCGTAAATGAATAAGATGTGCAGCTGATCAAAAATGTATAAGTGAACCAAGCCTGGTCTATAATCATTTTGCTGAAAATAAATAGAACTTCCTAAATTCTTCACTATAGACTCAGCAGTCAAGATAGATATTAGCCATAATCTGAGTATTTCTAACTGTGTAAAATGGCATTAACCAAGCATCATATAAACCAAGATTGCAATTATCAAACATTACAGCTCCAATACAGTAGCATGATGCAGTTTTGCATCTGTGATTATCCAAATAGCCCATTTGAAAAATCAGTCACCATGAGGCACAGTAGTGCAAAGTAGTACTGGGCACAGCTCTCCATCAATAAAGATCAGTGACAGACAGTGAGGTAAAGGAGATAATAGCATTTGAATATTAACAAATAAATAATTCAAATTTAAAAATAATACCAGGGGGAAATGTTCTGAGTTGATTTCTTTCCTCTTTGGCGACCTTAAGAACCATTTAAATTAGACCAAGCTTCTGAGTCATCAATAAATGGGAGCTATTTTGAGCACATTGATCCCTGCATTCCTATTTTCTTCTGATAAAAGTACGTCAAAACTGAAATTTACAGATTACCAGCAAACAAAATTGTAACTGTGAAGTAGGTGTGATAATGGAACATCATAAGATGAACACTGGTGTTTGAGTAATCACGTGGACCTCAATAAAGAAAGGAACGAGATTTGATCATTTCATTTTGAAGGATAAAATAAATTGAGTTGCTGAACACAGAAATTATGAATTGCATTTTACTAAAATTGCAGTGAAATGAAGTTCAGTCTATGCCAAGATGTTGAAGGAATTGCAGAGATATGGCTGAAAGCATCAATGGAACAGAATATTTTTAAATCAGAGTACAAGCAATTACTCAGAAGTGATGGAGGACAGGGAAGGTGATTTGGTAAGTGACAACTGAAGTTGAAGTAGTCAAGTCATAACCACAGAAAAGAAAAGCCAAAGCATTAATTAGCTATCTTCTATGGGAACAGGGCCAAAATATGTACAGGGTGTTGGGTCTTTTCTTTCTTTAAGTCCAATTTTTTGGAAGTTGCTGATATTAGATCATTGTTGTGGGCGAGTCCCAACTTCTAGCACCTTCTAGATTCACTTCATTAGCCAGTTATCTGAATAAAATGCTTAGTAATATGACTGGGATAGAATATTGTAATTTGGAATTACTGTTTTGCCTCCACAAGTCAATTTTCTGTCCATAACTATGAAATAGCACATTAGATCTTGGTCCAGTTTCAAACTATTAAGCAAATACATTAAATATGCACTTACTATATAATGAACATTGCATATTTCAGTATATCTATTTACAGTAGAAATTTTCTCAACCACTTCAAAAGGGCAAATAAAAGAGCATAAATCTAGACATTAACCTGCTTCCTTCTTTATACCAGTAGGATCCGGGTGATTTGAACTCAGTCTTCATCCTAAAAATCTGAATTATCCAATAACTTGAATTAAACAAAGTGATAATTTAAAATTGGAGTTTCCAAGACTGTTTAGAAATTTGTAATGTTCATCTTTTTAAAATTAATAGGCCATCAAATCAATGACTGACCCAATCATAAAGCCTGTGCATATTTAAAAATCATGCTACACTCTTGTTACTCAGGGAACAATGGCAGAAAAGTCTGCAACAGTTGCAATGATACAGGGGACGCAGGTGTTTTTTCTGTTGTACGATTACATACAGTACCGTGTTGGATTTAAATGAGGAACAAAACAGAGCCACTTAATACTTGTCTCTCAGACTAGCAGGTCAAATCAAGGAAAACAACTCATCATTTTATGAAAGTATGGCTGGGTGAGTAAACAATACAAATGGGAGATACAAACATAGAACTGGAAATGCTCAAGCAAAGACGACTTTTAACTTATTTATGGAGGGTTGAGAAGCAACATTGCTAGAACAGGAGGCTCAAATACTGAAATAATGTGCCTTGATAAATCTAAAAAAGTTTGGGTGTAAATCTGTACCAAAGAAAGTATAGTAATACTTGGGAATTGTTAGTATATAACTGCTTCTTGGCACAGCATACTGCAATGAGGGCTACAAAAAAATAATAATTGATTTAGCAATTATTAAAGAGCCATGGACATTTCCAACTCTTAAGGAAGCCATTCCACCCTCTGGCATTTGTGACAATTCTCTGCTACTTCTGCTGTAGATATTGGTTGAGCACAAACCAAGGCTGATGATTTTTCTTCTCTCTATAAGCACAGAGATCAACTAATTTAGCAAAGGAGATGAAATGCACTAGCTTTTGAGCTCAGTGCCATAATTGGCAGGACATTCACCTTTTGAAACAACAATGATACATTTTTATAACAGATGTTTACAGAAACAATGTCAAATTCCTACTTTGTAACATGGAATTCTGTGACTTTTGAGATCACATTTCATGATTGCACCAGGTTTTGACAGGCAAGATTATAATGAGGGTGGCATGAATCAGTATCATTATAACCAAGAACTTCAAAATACGTACCGAGTGTATAGCAGGATTTTAATGGAGTTTCCAAATGCAATGTACAATACATAAAGTGCCATATAATTAACTGCGTCCACATGATGATGGACTACATAACAAGAGTCTTATAATTACTGGCTTCTTAATGAGTGAAGTGCATCAGGCTGAGCTGATGACATATTTGGAAGTTGGATTGCAGCAGTGACTGCATTCTTTACTGCGTTACTCTTAATTAAAAATCAGTTAATTTGAATCATCTTATCGGTTAAACTTTTATTGAGGCTAATTGATCCATAAACGGGAGACTTATTTACATTATTTAACACTAATTATGATATAATTCAAATTTAGATAAAACATCCTCAGAATTACCAAAATGTACAATTTATCATGGCATATATAGGAAGTAATAACATAATTATTTTTATTATGGAATGGAATGTGGGCATTATTAGCAAGACCTGCATTTGTTGCCCATTCCTAATTGCCCTCAAGAAGTTGGAGATTTCATAGAATTTATAGGCAGAAGGAGGCCATTTAGCCCATTGAGTCTGCACCGGCTCTTGGAAAGAGCATCCTACCCAACCCCACGCCTCCACCCTATCCCCATAACCCAGTAACCCCACCCAACACTAAGGGCAATTTTGGACATGATGGGCAATTTATCATGGCCAATCCACCTAACCTGCACTTCACTGGACTGTGGGAGGAAACCGGAGCACCCGAAGGAAACCCACGCACACACGGGGAGAACGTGAAGACTCCACACAGACAGTGACCCAAGCCGGGAATTGAACCTGGGACCCTGGAGCTGTGAAGCAATTGTGCTAACCACTATGCTACCATGCCGCCCGAGATGAGCTCCCTTCAACTGTTACAGTCCATTTGTTGCAGGTACACCCACATTTCCGTAGCGTAAGGAGATCCAGGATTTTGAGGCAGTAACGGTGATATAGTTCCAAGTCAGGATGGTATGTGGCTTGGAGGAGAACTCACAGGTGCTAGTATTCCTATGTATCTGCTGCTCCTATCCTTCAAGGAGATAGAGATCACAGGTTTGGAATGTGCTATTGAAGGAGCCTTGATGAGTTCCTCCAGTGCATCTTGTACATCGTACACACTGCTGCTCCTGTGCGTCAACAGTCAAGAGAGTAAATATTTAGGTTGGTGGATGGGGTGCTGATCAAGCGGGTTCCTTTGTACTGGATGGTGTCAGGTTTCTTGAGTGTTGAAGAAGTCGCACTCAACCACAGAAGTGATTATTCCATCATATTCCCGGCTTTTGACTTGTAAATGGTGGATAGGCTTTGGGAAGTGAGGAGGCGAGTTCCATACCTCAGAATTTCTGACCTTGGGCCTGCTCTTGTGTCTACAATGTTTCTGTGGTTGGACCAGTTAGTTTCTGTTAGTGTTAACCTCACCAGGATGTTCATAGTGGGAAATGCAGTGATGATAATGCCATGGATATTAAGGGAGGTTGAATTCTCTCTTATGTAAGGTGGTCATTGCCTGGTGCTCTTATGGAGAGGTGAGATATATTGGGGGAAGCCAGAGTGATCGTGGTGGGGTGGGGGATGTGGAGTCGCAGCAGCGGTGTTACCACAAGGACAGTGTTGCTGACAGGGGGCGACACTTTGTGGAAACTCCCACCTGCCCTTCCCTCCCATAGAGGTGGCTGGAAAGCTGCCTGGTTTCAATGCATGTTCGCCCAAAGAGTCAAGGGCAGGAGCAAAATACCTATGGAGGTGGAAGCGGCCCTCAATTTAAAAAAAAATAAACATTTTATTGAGGTATTTTTGATATCGTAACAACAATAATGTACATGAAACTATAAACATAGTGCAAAAGCCGTCTCCCTTCCTTACAGGTCCCACCTTTATTAACCCCCTACTCTAAGTTAACTAACAGTCCCCTCCCCTTCTGCTGACGATTAATTTTCCGCAAAGAAGTCAACGAACGGTTGCCATCTCCGGGTGAACCCTAACAGTGACCCTCTCAAGGCGAACTTGATTTTCTCCAAACAGAGAAAGCTAGCCATGTCCGATAGCCAGGTCTCCGTCCTCGGGGGCTTTGAGTCCCTCCATGCTAATAGTATCCGTCTCTGGGCTACCAGGGAAGCAAAGGCTAGAACGTCTGCCTCTTTCTCCTCCTGGATTCCCAGGTCTTCCGAAAATCGCCACCTCTGGACTCAGCGCCACCCTTGTTTTTAACACGGTGGACATAACATCTGCAAACCCCTGCCAAAATCCCCCAAGCTTCAGACATGTCCAGAACATGTGGACATGGTTCACTGGTCCTCCCACACATTTTGGACACCTGTCTTCCACCCCAAAGAATCTGCTTATCCGGGCCACTGTCATGTGAGCCCGATGAAACACCTTTAATTGTATCAGGCTGAGCCTGGCACATGTTGCAGACGCGTTAACTCTACTCAACGCATCAACCCATAGACCATCCTCTAGCTCTCCTCCCAGCTCCTCCTCCCACTTGCGTTTCAGCTCCTCGGTCTGCATCTCCTCTAACCCATAAGTTCCTTGTAAATGTCAGAGATGCTCCTTTCTCCTACCCACCCTCTGGAAACTACCCTGTCCTGAATCCCCCTTAATGGTAGGAGCGGGAAGGTTGACACCTTTTTACGTAGGAAGTCCCGCACCTGTCGATCCCCGAATTTGTTTCCCCTCGCCAACCCGAACTTCTCCTCCAGTGCCCTCATACTCAGAAAGCTCCCCTCTATAAACATATCCCCCATCCTCTCAATCCCTGCACTCAGCCATATCTGGACCCCCCCGTCCATACTTCCCAGGGCAAACAATTATTACAGATTGGGGACCAGACCAATGCTCCCTCTGCTCCCACATGTCTCCTCCATCGCCCCCAGACTCTCACCACGGGGCTGGTGGAGTACTGCGCCGGCGGGAACAGCAGAGGCGCAGTTACCAACGTCCCCAGACTGGTGCCCTTGCATGAAGCCGCCTCCATATGATCCCATGCCGACCTCTCCACCACCACCCACTTCCTGATCATGGCTATATTTGCCGGCCAGTAATAGTTACTAAGATTTGACAGCGTCAGCCCGCCCTCCGCTCAAGCATTAACTTCCTTACTCGCGGGGTCATGCCCGCCCAGACAAAGCCAGTGCTCACTTTGTTGACCCGTTTAAAAAAGGACCACGGAATAAAGATGGGGAGACACTGAAATACAAACAGGAATCTCGGGAGGACCGTCATCTTCACCGGCATGCTCCCAGCCAGTGACAACGGAAGCGCGTCCCATCTCCGAAAATCGTCCTTCATTTGGTCCACTAGTTGGGCCAGATTTAATTTATGAAGCCGGTCCCATTCCCGCGCCACTTGAATGCCTAGGTACCTAAAGCTTCCCCCTACTAATCTAAACGGCAGCTCCCCCAATCGCCTCTCCTGTCCCCTCGCCTGGACTGCAAACATCTCACTTTTCCCCATGTTTAGCTTATACCCCGAAAACCGGCGAAGTTCCCCGAGAATCCTCATGATTTCTTCCATCCCCTTTATTGGATCCAATACATACAGAAGCAGGTTAGGCAGCACAAGTGGATAGCACTGTGGCTTTACAGCACCAGGGTCCCAGGTTCGATTCCCTGCTGGGTCAGTCTGTGCGGAGTCTGCACATTCTCCCCACGTCTGCGTGGGTTTCCTCCGAGTGCTCCGGTTTCCTCCGACAGTCCAAAGACGAGCAGGTTAGGTGGATTGGCCATGATAAATTGCCCTTAGTGACCAAAAAGGTTAAGAGGGGCTATTGGGTTACAGGGGATAGGGTGGAAGTGAGGGCTTAGAATCAGAGAATCATAGAAGTTACAGTGCAGAAGGAGGCCATCGAGTCTGCACCGGCTCTTGGAAAGAGCACCCTATCCAAGCCCACACCTCCACCCTATCCCCGTAATCCAGTAACCCCACCCAACACTACGGGCAATTTTGGACACCAAGCGCAATTTAGCATGGCTAATCCACCTAACCTGCACATCTTTGGACTGTGGGAGGAAACCGGAGCACCCGGAGGAAACCTACGCACACACGGGGAGAATGTGCAGACTCCGCACAGACTGACCCAGGTGCTTCCCAAACCACCGCTGCTGAAATTTCCCCCGTGTCGATGACCTGCAGGTAGTTCTGAATACATTTCCTCAGCCGCTCGCACACCCCTTCGTCAGTCAAAAGTCCCACGTCTAATCTCCATTGCGGGCGCTGGTTACTGTCTTTACTAACCTGCAGGCCTACCCAGTGCAGAGCATGGTCTGAGATTATGATCACCAAGTACCCCGTATCCACCACTCCTGCCAGTAAGGTCCTGCTCAAAATAAAGAAATCAATCCTGGAGTACACTTTTATGCACGTGTGAGTAGAACTCATTCACCCTCGGCTGCCCAAATCTCCATGGATCCACCCACCCCCCCCCAACCGCTCCATGAACCCTTTTAGTTCCTTCGCCATTGCTGGCACCCTGCCCGTTTTCGAGCTTGACCAGTCCAAGCCAGTGTCAATAACTGTGTTGAAGTCCCCTCCCATGACCAACCTGTGAGAGTCCAGGTCCGGTATCTTTCCCAACATCCTCTTTATAAACTCCACATCATCCCAATTTGGCGCATACACATTTACTAATACCACCTGCACCCCCTCCAGTTTCTCACTGACCATAATGTACCGACCTCCCACATCCGAGACTATTCTGCCCGCTTCAAACACCACCCGCTTATTGATCAGGATCGCAACCTTTCTGGTCTTTGAGTCTAGTCCCGAGTGAAAGACCTAACTGACCCAGCCTTTCCTCAATTTAACCTGGTCAGTTACTCGAAGGTGCGTCTCCTGCAACATTACCACGTCCGCCTTCAGTCCCCTAAGATGCGCAAACACACGTGCACTCTTGACTGGCCCATTTAACCCTCAAACATTCCAGGTTATCAGCCTTGTTGGGGGGCTCATTGCCCTGCCCTGCCCCCGCCCTTCGCCGATCAGCCATCCTCTTTTTTTGGGCCCGCCTCCAGCCCATGCTCCACGCCTCCACCAGTCCGCCCCCAGGCAGCCTCCACCCCCAACCTCCTCTTTGTCCCTTAGCCCAAGTCCCTCCCTTGTCAGCAGAACATTTACCCCCCTCCCCCCCTATTAACAGCACTCTGTAAACCAACCACTTTAATAAACCGAACATCTGCACAACCCCCACTGCGCTTCTGTCAGCTAGCCCGCCCAGCTAGCTTGGTGGCCCCCATCCCTGGCACCAGATAGTCTCCCACCTATTGTTTCCTCCATACATACTCCAACATCAAACAATCCCCACACAATTGCCCGACAGAAAAACACCAAGATCTAAACAAGCACACCTCCATCCCCAACAGTGCAAATGAAAACCTTAACTCACTCAGCTCTACCGCTGGTCCCAAATCAATGCAAAAGGCATTACAAACAGCTTCCACAAAACAAAGAAACGAGAAACTTTAAAAAAAAACCAGAAAAACGAAAAAAAAAAAACAAAACAAGAATGTTGCAGCAAAGTTCGAAAGTTCTCAGTCCACCACCAGTCCTTTCCTTTTCGCGAAGTCCAGCGCGCCCTCAGGCGACTCAACATAAAAGTGCTGTTCCTCATGCATGACCCAGAGACGGGCCGGATACAACAATCCGAACTTCACCTCTTTCTTAAAAAGGATAAACCTAATCTGGTTGAAGCCTGCTCTTCTCCTGGCCACCTCCACACCCTGGTCTTGGTAAACCCGCAGGATATTGTTGTCCCACTTACAGCTCTGTGTCTGCTTGGCCCACTGTAGAATGCGCTCCTTATCCAAGTACCTGTGGAATCTCACCACCATTGCCCTTGGGAGGTCTCCCATTCGCAGCTTCCTCACGACGCTCTGAGCCCTGTCCACCTCCAAGGGTCGGGAGAATGTCGCCTCCCCTGCAGCTTCTCAAACATACCCAATATGTATGCCCCAGCGCCCGCTCCTTTGGACCCCTCCAGGAGCCCAACGATTCTCAAGTTCTGCCGGCAGGACCTATTCTCTAGGTCCTCCACCTTCTCCTTGATCTTCTTCTGCTGGTCTCTCAGCATCCCCACCTCCAACTCCACCGCAGTTTGATGTTCTTCCTGTTCAGCCAGCGCCTTCTCTACATTCTGGATCGCCCGATCTTGGGCGTCCAATCTAAGCTCCAGCCGCTCAATTGACTCTTTTATTGGGTCCAAGCAGTCCATTTCTACTTAGCAAAGCCTTCTTGAATAACTTGCATCAGCTGCTCCGTTGACCGCTGGGTCGACAAAGCAGGGGTCCACTCGTCCGCCATGCTGTCTCCTGCTCCAGCTTCAGCCCAAGCCTTCCCTTTCTGTTTCTGCCTTTACGAGCACTTCTTGTCCTTTTCTCCATGCACCAATGTGGGAATTCAGTACACAATTGCCTCTGTCATCAGTTTTACAATTCAAGTCCTGTAGAAAATCGGGGGGAAAGTCCAAAAGTCCGACCAGAGCGGGAGCCACCAAATGTGAGACTTACTCCTTCATAGCCGCCACCGGAAGTGAAGTAGCCCTTAATTGACCACTTAAGTGGCTCAATTTGCCACCCAGTGGACATTTTGCCAGCCCATGGCAAATGGACCTAGAATATTTAACCCATTGTCTTCATACACACAAAATCATAACACAGGTGCTGATCTACATTTGTGAATATGAATAACTGAAAAAAAATTCTGCACAATACCTTATCTTATCACAAATTATACTAATATTTCATTTAATTTGCAAATAAAATAGGTATGGACAAATGAATTCCATACAAAATGTTTACAAATATTTTGTTTTAACTCATAAATACCAGCTTAAAGGTACGAATGATTAGAACACACAACAGATTGTCAATTCCAATAACTGCATGATGAGGAAGAATAAGTCTGAAGTTGTCCTGGACCTTAAAACAGATTTCCACGTCAGCAAAGTCACAAGACTTCCAGTTCCTCATAGACACTGGAGTGAACGGGTTTATATACTTCTGCAATTATTCCTAATCCTTCCCCAATTGAGGACAGCTGTGATTAATTACCAACTTAAAGCATGTATTTCATTACAACACAAATTCAACATTAAACATTAACACAAATCAAGCAATTTCTTAGCACAAGTCAGAACTGATAATTGAAGACAAGGCGAATTATTAGTTTGAACTGTAGAATTATATTATTTGACGGATCAAATGACAAATCCAATGTGCATTCATTCTAGAACACAAGACTAATTGTCTACCATCCATCAATACCTACTGTGTCCCTGATCTAGCCTTGACATCAGGTATCAACTCTGGGATCTATTGCTTCCTCATGAGGAGAGGAAATAAATTAGCTTTAATGCTCTCAGAAACAGTCCAATATTTGGTCTATTCTCAGCCGGTAAAGTTGAACAGGCGAGAGGAGGGGGAAAAGCATCAGAGATGAAAAATAGAACCCAATTCCATCTATTCGTCTCAGGAATGACATTATCTTCAACAGCATTGTCTCCCACAATGCTGCACGTGAAGTCAAGACAAAGGAATTCAGGTAAAGATTGTTTAGTAGGTGGAGATAATTCAGCTCCCATTTTAAAGAAATACACATTCAATTGTTTGTTGTTATGTTAATATTTATGCTGACAACTACTTATATGAACTTGTCATGCTGTAATTATACTCTCCACCAGTTGTGGTACTTCACTGGTGGAAGACTGTACTTGCAGCCCAAGTTTACATCAGCTGTTTCCTTTACCAATTTATAATGAAATTATAATGAAAACAATGACAGGAACTGCTACAAGATATAACATTTTAAAATAAATTGCTAGTCAATCTTCCATGAAGGCAATTGGGTACAGGTGTTCAAAAGTGGATCCGTTCCTATTTTAAAATCATACCTCTGTACTTATTTTCATATTATTGATTCCAATGTCCACATTTATAAAGGAATTTGTCTATGTAAAGAGTCCCACTAATGATGTTTTCCCACAAGTGGTGACACTACAGCATCTTCTTTGCAGGTAGGGTAAAAAGGCATTTGTTCTTATTTTAATTGTAGACACAATAATTTAAAATGGGAAAGTTATGAATTTTACTATTACTAAAGTGCTCACCGCTGTACTGATAAAATTACTCTGTCGGAAAGTTTTTTTAAATAATAATGACGATCAACCCCCACTCCCCAAAATATTGGCTCCAACAGAATTAAAATATTTATAAAATATCACATAGATTTATTCACAACTAGTCGATGTTACACAAAAGTCAGAGATATCATGTACTTCTCCTTAGTTTTTCCCCTCATAGTACAAATGAAATTCTTTGCAAAATCAATTCAAAGTAAATTATGCTTTTTAAAACTGAAAATCAACATCTTGTTAGAAGACTTTTAGTTACATAGAAGTTAAAGTGCCATGGAATTTCATTCAATTTTAATACGTCAAGTTAATAATTTATGATATAATTTAAAGCGTGTGCTAGGAATATATTTGAAACAATTAAACATATCAGAATAGTTAACTATAATTGTATTAAATATTTATATTCTACAGTAATTCTACAGTAACAGTCATAAAAACAAAGCAAACAGAATTTTATGAACCTACATATTATGAATTATTAATATTGTCATTTTCAGAAAAGCCTATGTTTAATTTAGAAATGAATTTAAGACGACTTCTTCAATTTGCCAATTATTCACAAATCAAACAGTTCGCATACTATGTATACAACCAAAACTAATAGGGGGAAAAACAGACTGAATGGTATCTTTATGAAGACTATTTCAATACTACTTTATCCCCGTTTGACAAGTATCAATTACTCAACACCGATCTAGTACTTGGCACATCCATGTTTTGATAAACTGTTTCCTTTCTATTCAAAGTTTAATGTATTGCTAATCTTAGTGTTGAATTCTGTGCAGAAAAACATCAAATAAAGCGAACATCTTTTACTTCGTTAAAAATTCCACTCAACATATTCTGATTTAAAGTATAAAAACATGTCTTTAAACATGATTGTTGGAATTTAATGCCATATTTTGTTAAAAAAAAATACTTTGTATTGAAACATTCTGTTCCCTGTCGCATCTAAACCAAGAAAAATGTTAACTAATATAGAAGTTCTCCAAAAATTCCTACCAGAAATGCATTTAACGTCATATGCCAACGCACTCCTGTTTACAGTCCACAGTGTAAACAACACATTCCCCATAGCTCACAACATTGAAAATAAAATTCTTCCAAACTTGTAATCATTGATAATTTGAGAAAATAGATCCAGATAAAAGCAAAATAGTGTCAGATGCAACTGTGACATATCTGTTTTAAAAATATATTACCCAGTGGTTAGAACATTTCCCAAACAAAAGTTGCAGGTTGAGACTCAAGTTGTTCACCACTTAAATGTGTCTGGTACAGCAGAGAGAACATGAGTTTTTTCCAAAATTCAGAATGAAACAGGAAAAATATCTTTTTGCATCTTTATCATTTTTAGAAATATGCACATTCTCCACATATCAAAGTTAAGCCTATCTTAATTGACTTGAGCAAATAGTCAAAATAAACACAAAGCTCCTCATGACCTCCTTCTGTGCCATCAAGTGCTATGATTCTGGGGAAGCCACATTAGTGTGCATAAAAATGTTCAAAACTCTATATAGGTGGTTCCCCACATGGTTTCCCTGAACCCATTCTGCCAGAAGCACCTTCTGCACCATCATTAACTGTAGAAAAACTGTCATAAGGGGGACACTGGCAGAACCTTAGTCCCTTTTAATCACCGCGCGAGGTCAAAACTGGAGACCTGGTCACTTGTTATTGCTGAAAAAGGACTTCCTGCTGATCAATGATTAATGAGTAGATTCTGCTGATGCAACCTCAAACACCAGTTAGATAGCTGTGGCCATCAAGGTAAAAAAACCTTTTTATTGGACGTCACATCCATTATGGAAAAAGGGATAGCCGGTCTTGGGAGTATAAAAAATTAACATGGAAAGTGTTTTGTTTCTAGTGGATGATTAGAATTACTGTCTTTAAGACCTTGAGTTCCAGCACGAGTTGTAGCTGAGAATTCCAATGGTGTGCTATGACCACATTCAAGCATTTGTTAAAGCCCTCGAAACAGAGGAAATTACAAATGGCAGTATCTTCAATTGACTGCTTTACTATTCATCTTTCACACCCATCCTCACGACACTGCACTGCTTCGTAATAAAATTCTATCCCTAACCTCTTCAACATCCTCCAAACCTGCTCATTCACCCAAAGCAATCCATTACTTTGGTTATTCTTAAAACATTTTGCATCTCAAAGCCATTAAATAAATTTGTGGTGTTTTGCAATTCAGCCCAAGAATATTTCATGACATGGCAATATGGAAGTAGGTAAATTTAAGAATTCTGGACAATCACCCAGCTATATAATTTGAATAATTTGAAACATCGATTTGATATATTAAATTTAGCCATCTCCAGCATGAGGAAACTGATTAATAACCTGAGGCCTTATATTGGATGGGATATTCATGTCTTCTGACAATTGTAAAAGCTTAGAAGCCTGTTCTCTTCTGTCTAATGGAAAGCCTTTGAATTGCAATCAATGAGAAAATTGTCATCAAAATGGTGGGATTGAAGAGATCTTTAAATTTACAGTTTCATTCGTGAAAGGTTCCAGATTGTGCTCTGATGATTTCTAAGCACATGCATCTATCATGAGTCCTCATTTCCTTATAAACCGGTACAGGCGGCCATCCATGTGAAGAAAGATATTCAACGGACCATTGTTTAGAATCTGGGAGGCCTATAGCCATGGTAGGAGCCCTCTGATATAGATCCCACCATGCTGCAGGAACCATTTTGAAATTTAAACTTAGACATGCTTCGTGATTTTTGTTTTTTATTAGACATTGAATGGCCCGTGGCACTTTTGCAACAGATGCTGATTTTTAAAGTCATTATCAAAATTGTCTTGGAAGTTTGCAATCATGGGATCAAAGGATAGTTTTGCCAAAGTTGCTGTTGTAACCAGCAAGACAGACAATAGGCACGATGATGCCACTTTACAAAATGCCATGGATTTGATCCCAAATTGATTCAGGGACAGTGACAGTCTGGGTAAATTCTATGATGTTCACCCAATGGATTTGGTGGAATGCTGCTCAGTCATTAAGGTCTCGAAAGGCAAGTTCATATCATCGGAATTGTGATTAGGTTTGGAATTAACCTCATTTTTGGTAGTTCTCTGGAAAGAACGTAATACAATATATATATAATATATATATATATATATATATATATATTATATATATATATAAATAAATTGTAATATATTTAACAGGTTCCCTGTGAACATGGATCATTAAAAACAATAGTGTGTCAAATTCTGGGCAACACTTTATAACACTTTATAAAGGGCATGACGGCTTTAAAGACAATACAGGAGAGATTTGCTATCATGGTTCCGGGAATGACGGGAAAGCTGGGGTTGTTCTCCTTAAAAGAGAGAAACCATGAGGAGATTATTGGAAGTGTTTTTTTTTTTTCGATTCCAGCTGTCTGTGTGGAGTCTGCACATCCTCCCAGTGTGTGCGTGGGTTTCCTCCGGGTGCTCCGGTTTCCTCCCACAGTCCAAAGATGTACAGGTTAGGCGGATTGGCCATGATAAATTGCCCTTAGTGTCCAAAATTGCCCTTAGTGTTGGGTGGGGTTACTGGGTTATGGGGATAGGGTGGAGGTGTTGACCTTGGGTAGGGTGCTCTTTCTAAGAGCCGGTGCAGACTCGATGGACCGAATGGCCTCCTGCACTGTAAATTCTATGATAATCTATGATAATTGAGTAAATAAAGAGCAATTGGTTCCTGAATAATTGCTCAAGCCTTTAAATAGGATCACACAGTGTAGAGGATAGCATATTAGCAGGGGTAGAGGTTTGGTTATCTAATAGGGAACAGACTAGGCATAAATAGCTCATTTTCCAGTTAGCAAGATGTGGCGAGTGGAGTGCCACATGGATCAGCTTGGAGTCTTATCTGATTACAATTTACATCAATGATTTGGATGAAGGGATCAAATATACAGTTGCTAAATTTGCTGATGATTGAGTTGGCACAGGGCAGGTATTAGGAAGATGGGGGACCTGTTTGTGGACGGGAAGTTCGCGAGCCTGGGTGAGTTGGAGGAGAAGTTCGGGCTCCCCCCAGGGAACGCCTTCAGATATAGGCGTTTGTCAGGCGGCAAGTGGCGGAGTTCCCACTGTTGCCGCCTCGTGGGGTCCAGGACAGGATGCTCTCAGGGGTGTGGGTTGGAGAGGGGAGGATCTCGGCAACGTACCAAATGATGCATGAGGAGGACGAGGCCTCGGTGGAGGAGCTGAAGGGTAAATGGGAGGAGGAGCTGGGGGAGGAGATCGAGGAGGGGACGTGGGCGGACGCCCTGGGGAGGGTGAACTCCTCCTCTTCTTGCGCGAGGCTCAACCTCATACAATTTAAGGTGCTGCATAGGGCTCACATGACCGGGACAAGGATGAGCCGGTTTTTTGGGAGTGAGGACAGGTGTGTTAGGTGCTCAGGGAGCCCAGCAAACCATGCCCATATGTTCTGGGCATGCCCAGCGCTGGAGGAATTTTGGAAGGGTGTAGCAAGGACGGTGTCGAGGGTGGTAGGATCCAGGGTCAAACCGGGCTGGGGGCTCGCAATATTTGGGGTTGCAGAGGAGCCTGGAGTGCAGGAGGCGGAAGAGGCCAGTATTCTGGCCTTTATGTCCCTGGTAGCCTGGCGGAGGATTCTTCTTCAGTGGAAGGATGTGCGGCCCCCGGGCGTGGATCAATGATATGGCGGGGTTCATTAAACTGGAGAAGGTGAAATTTGCCCTAAGGGGATCGGTGCAGGGGTTTTTCAGAAGGTGGCAACCATTCCTAGATTTCCTGGCAGAGCGGTAGAAAAAGGCCAACAGCAGCAGCAACCGGGTGTGGGGTGGGGTGGGGGGGGGGGGGTCCCCGTCTCTGAAGGGGTGTGTATATTTGTTCAGTGTTGATGACGGGAGTTAATTTATTTCTTTTGTTTTGTATATATGGTTGGGGGGGGGGTTGTTTCCTCTTTTCTTTTGGTATTTTGTTATTGAAAATTTGAATAAAAATTATTTAAAAAAAATTAAAATTTGCTGATGATACAAAGATGGGTAGGAAAGTAAGCCGTGAAGAGGACGCAAGGAATCTGATGAGGAATTATAGATGGGTTAAGTGATGGACAAAAATTTGACTGATACAGTATAATGTGGGAAAATGTGAAATTGTCCACTTTGGCAGGAAGAATAGGAATGCAGCATATCATTTAAATAGATATAGATTACAGAATCCTGTGGAACAGTGGGATCTGGGTGTATTGGTACAGGAGTCACAAAAAGAAAGAATTCTGTTACAGCAAGTGATTAGAAAGGCAAATTGACTGTTCCATAGAATCCCTACCATGCAAAAGGAGGCTATTCGGCCCATCAAGTCTGCACTGACCCGCCGACAGAGCACCCTATCTCAGCCCACTCCCCTGCCCTTTCCCTGTATCCCATACCCCACATAACCTGCACATCTTTGGACTCTGGGACCTGGAAGAAACCCACGCAGACATGGGGAGAATGTGCAAATTCCACGTAGACAATCTAACCCAAGGCTGGAATCGAATTTGGGTCACTGATGCAGTTAGGCTGCAGTGCTGACCACTGTGCTGTCCATGTTGGCATGTATTGCAACGGGAATTAAATAATTGAAAGTGGGAAAGCTTTACTGAGGCAGTGCAGGGCATTGATGAGAGCACATCTAGAGTACCTTGGCCAGTTTTGGACTCCTTATTTAAAACAGGATATAAATATGTCAGCAGTTGAGAGAAGGTTCACTTGACTGATGCCTGGAATGAGGTGGGGAAGAGGAGGAGAACATACAAGTAAAGGTTGGGCATGTACCCAGTGGGGTTTAGGAGTATGAGAGGTGATCTTATTGAAACATAGAGATTCCGAGGGGACTTAAGAGGCTGGTGCTGTAAGGATTTTTCTCTTACAGGAGACAAAAGAACTAGGGGACAGTTTTAAAAAAGGGGGTCTCTCATTTAAGATGGAAATTAGGAGATTTTTTTTTCTCTGAGCCCTGGGTCTTTGGAACTCTCATCACCAGGGAGCAGTGGGGGTAGTGTCATTGAATATTTTTAACCAGATAGATTCTTGATGAACAAGGGAGTCAAAGGTGATGAACGGTAGGTGGAAATGTGGGGTTGAGGCCACAATCAGTTCAGCCATTATCTTATTGAATGGCAGAGCAGGGACCAAATGGCCTACTCTTGCTCCTAATTCATATGTTTGTCTCCAGAGGGCACAGATGTAAAAGTGACTAACAAGAATCAGAGGCATCATGAGGTAAGACCTATTTAACAGTAAGTGATTAGGATTTGGAATGCACCTTCTGAGAGAGTGTTGATGATTTAACAGTAGCTTTCAAAAGGATAAAAAATACTCAGGAAATATTTGCTGGAATATGGGGAAAGAGTAGAACTAACTAGATTGCCTCTCGTAAGAGCCAGAACAGATTTGATAAGCCAAACAGCTACACTAATCTATGATGTTGTGGTTCCATGATTTTCAGAAAATATTCTGTTAAGTCTTGCAAGTCAGCCCAGATATCCATGACCATAGCCCAGAGTGGGCATGACAATTTCCATGCAAGACGGCAGTTTTTGCATCAGCAAATTTCAATGGGGAGTTTCTATTGAATTTGAATTGGTTCAATTTGAATTTGAACTGGTTTTTGGAGCAAGCAATGAGACAGATTAAGGGTTTGCCATGTCCACTCTATGCATTGGCTTTGTAACTTTAAGAATGGGATAAAAAAAATTAAATTTTAAAACATCTGTTTGGGGCAGCACGGTGACACTGTGGTTAGCACTGCTGCCTCACATCACCAGGGACCAGGTTCAATTCTGGCCATGGTGGACTGCCAGTGTGGTTTGCACATTCTCCCCATGTCTGCATGGGTTTCCTCCAGTTTCCTCCCACAGTCCAAAGATATGCAGGTAAGGTGGAATGGCCATGCGAAATATCCCCTTAGTGTTCAAAGATTAGGTGGGGTAACGGGGTTTGGCAGGGGAGCGAGTTCTTTCAGAGGATCAGTGTAGACTTGATGGGCTGAATGGCCTTCTTCTGCACTGAAGGGGTTCTATGATTCTATTCTAAGGTTGATATTTGTTGCAAGTACATTGATGCTTTATCACATCATCCTCTTCTCCCTACCCCTCTTCAGGGAAATCACATTTGCAATTACCTGTAGTTCCCAGAAAAACTCCTGTGGGTTCACTTGATGGAAATAAAAAGGAATTCCCTTGCTGGAAGGAACAAGATTTTTGTTAGATTGGCCAGAACATATGGATTAATTGAGTGCCAAACCCTTCATACAAAACACTGCTAATCCATTAAAGGGTTTGCACTATAAATCTAGTTACCCACTGTAGAGGAAGCCACTTGTTAACAGTATTGATCAATTTTCTTTTTATTGAAACGGATATCTTAATAAGAACAGAAGTACTTTCCTGTTGTTCCAAAGATGCATTACACAGCACCAACCAGGGCCAATTCTAAATACTTTGAAAAAATTCTGAAAAATGAGAGCAAAAATGCACCAGCTGCTTTAGATATTGAACAAGAATATGAAAGCTGAAAATTCAAAGGACTAACCAGCATTTTTAATGAGTCGAAAACATTGCTCTTTCTTTCTTCTCAAATACTCCCAGATCTGCCGAGTCTTTTCACTATTTTGTATTTTATTACAAAATCAAACTCCATTAATGAAAAATGGAGACCATTTCAACTCATCACAGAAATTGGCTGTAGAGGGAGAAATCAATCAGCATCTGTACCAGCTCTCAAAGAACTACCCATTTACTTTTATTCCCTTGCCCTTTTCCCAAATTAAAATTTTTCCAATATTTATCCTTTTCCTTTTAAAAGACTGTTATTATGGATTCTGCTTCCACCACTGGGCAAAAATCCTCTGCATGAGAAAGCATTCTCCTAACCTCTGCCTTCAGTCCTTTGGTAAGGATCTTTCATGTAAGCTGTCACTAGATGGGTTTCTGAAAAACAAGGCAATTACAGCATATGGAAAACAAAGAGTAAAAAGTTCTGGAAAACAATGCAAGCATCTGCAGCTCCTGGGTGAAGAGTGCAATTTTTAAACAGCCATAAGTCTGATATTCAAGTTGCCTCTCCCGAAAGGTTGGGCAAAGTTGGTGCACGGGCATGAGATCAGCTGAAGGATGAGTGCAACAAGAAATGCGCTTCATAGAATCCCTAGTGCAGAAGGAGGCTATTTGGCCCATCGAGTCTGCACTGGCCCTCTGAAAGAGCACCACTTCCCCACCCTACCTCTGTAACCCCACCTAAACAGCACATCTTTGGACTTTAATCATCCTGGATGGATGAACATCAAATTTCTGTGGCACCCTGACAAAAATGCGCACATGTGGACACTCGATGGATCAGGCTTAATTATATAAGTTTACTGATGTTCACCGTCAAGACCGACAGCTGAATAACTACTTGAATGAGGTGCCGGTGCATGGTCAGTATCCTTGGAACCATATTGCAGCAAGAGCTGGAAGTCTTCAAAGAGGAGAAATGGAATGAAGAAAACAAACAATAAAATAAATCTGAGGAGTCTCAGACTCAAAATGTTAACTGTTTCTCTCTCCAAGATGCTGCCAGACCTGCTAGATTTTTCCAGCATTTTCTGTTTTTAGTTTAGATTTCTAGCAACCATAGTATTTTGCTTTTATCATAATAGAATGAATCAATCGTGTGAAATTGTCAGAAGAGAGATTGCTCCATTTCTCAAACAAGAAATCAAGCAATACAACTACCACCTTAAATTTTCTGTACAGAGGTTGATGAGGCAGTATTAAAATCCCCAAATTCTGGAATCCACCTTTAAATTTATTGCATTGATCAAGCTTCAAAAAATTAATCAACATCTTGAATTATAATTTAAATTTAATTTCGCAGCATGTGAGGTCAGTTTTTTCAATTATTGATATAATGACAAGAAAATGTGTTACCCATTTCCATTTAAATTGTTATTAAATAATATTTGAATCGATAGTCTTTTTGCAGTAACTGATAAGAGCAACTTACATTTCAGAAGGATAAAAGTAATGGAAGATCTTATTGGAGCCAATGGTTATCAACCCAAGCAAAAGTATCGGTAGTGGAGTACTAATCCAATTAGAAATTACCTGTTTTTCTGCAGAACTCAAAACAGCAAAAGAACTATCGGAGGGCTCACGGCAATCTCAACCTATTTTTGTAACACATTAGTACAGCACATGTATGAAAGCTATTGGAAACTATGAGCAATAATAGATCAACCCATCATTATGAGACTCTCCAAAAACACTCCAGGGTAGCATGAAAAAATAATTCACGGAAATGTAGACTCAGTCAAGTCTCACCTTGGTTAATGCCAATAAAAGCATTGTTAGTGGTGACAGCTCAGGCTATATTTGCTGTTTTAACTCCTGGACCGCCAGCCTGGGTGAATGTAACAAGTTTACTTTGAGGCTGCCCCCACCCCCCAGCCCCCTTCCCAAAACTGGGACTCTTTCCACTATGCTAATAAAAGCACAAAACAGCTCAGCTAACTTGTCTTTTTATAAAGATAATAAAGCACCTTTAAAGTTCTTACTTTAAGACAAGCTTTTTGCTTTAAGACAAGCAAACAAGGAATCAGAGGTTTGTGCAATAATTAGCAAAAGATTAGAACCTCTTTAGCAGAGTTTCTATAGGTGATAATGAGCTATTTGTACCTCCTAACTCCAATGTTACTCACCTCTTGTACAGTTCTGGTGCCCGGAAAGTTCAGGCTATAATCCCGTTGGGCTTCTCGATGCGTAATGATCAACATGAAGTTTTGATTTAATGACTCCTGTAGGGCACTGAAAGAGTGGAGATAAAAACAACAGAATCAGGGAAGAGCATGTTCAAACTTGCTCTTAGCATTACTATATGAAGCCCCAAGAGTACACTGACTATCAGATGGGCAAGTCTTAACAAATTCGGTTATAGTCTGTTCATAAGGCAAAAAGGTATGATGAGAGTGACCAGAAAGATGTAACCAGTTAGTTTATTTCCTCTTTTATGATATACCAATTATTTGGAGAAATTCACTCAAGAGTTAAATACTTTACAAGTTAAAACTGATTTGCAAAACCATTCAAGTATTTCCTACATTACATCAGCTAAATAGAAATATCATTTTACCAAATGAATCATTCTCTTGTAATTACTTAGTGTACTTTTGTTCCATTTCAGATTATAACCTATAACAAAATAAACATCTCCAATCACATTATGCTATATAGCCTATGGAACTCAGCTACCAATCAAGACAAGCTGATTTTATCACACAAAGTTGTAACAACAATGGTTAATAAAGTAGATAAAAGATGAGAAGGTACATAACTCCTTTGACATTTCAGATAGCAAATTAAATCCTGATTGGGGGTGTGTCTTGCAAATGATGGGTGTTTGGTTTTTGTTGCTCACTCATGAAAGTACACACTTCTTCTACATACTTTCAGTTTCTGTATCACAGTCATCCTAAAATCTAGAAAGGTAGAATGGTCGACTAACAGTTTGTAGAAACTGCACAAAAATCAAAAAGAGCAGGAAGCTCTGGAATCAGCAACTCCACGCCAGGGATAGGAAACACCTGGCATTTCAGAGTGTCAAACTGAAATCAAAACTCAACTGGTGGGGGAACTTGAATCTGCTTCAGGTCATTGGAACATTTACACAAAATATCATGCGATGTACCAGTACTGCTTCCCTCTTTAAAACACTGTTCTCATTTATTTTACTAATACTGGTCCGATTAATAAACAATATTATGCTAATTTAAAACATTACTGTTAAAATGTTTAATGAAACTAAAATATACATGCATAGTAAAGTTTTGGTTTATAGATATGGAATGTGAAAAGTATATTTTTTGATTGAAACTTAATTGTATGATTCTGATTTAACAAATTAAAATTTTACTCCTCGGAATTAGGAATTAATGAATTTGCATTTATATAGCATTTTACAAACAACAAATTTCTTTTGAAGCCCAGTAACAAATATTATGAAAATAAATGCAACAGCCAGATTATACACAGGGAGATCCCACAAACAGTAAATAAATGATTGATCCCATCATTTGTTTCTGATAGTGTTCGCCGAAGAAGGATTGTGGCTTGGGACAACTGTAGAAAACAAACTCTTCTTTCAAAAGAGCTCTGGGATCTTTCATGTCCACGCAAATAGGATGATGGGTGCCTCAGTTTAACATTGCATCCAGAAATGGCACTTCTGGAAATGCATCATTTCTTAATATGAAACTCAACTACAGTACTCTTCCCTAGAAAGAATAAAAACACTGAAATGTTGACATTAAAACTGTTCAATAGTCATAGAAAAAAGGAAAATAACATCTTTTATCTAACTCTGATGAAAGTAGTGTGCTAAATGTGAAGGTGTTTGTGTAACAATAAACAAGGGAGAAGATGCTGTGTGCCGGAATACCTACTAACTTCCCATCCTGGGCCTCACTGAATTAAGAAAAAGATAACTAAATGGCAGTAGTCCAACCTAGCTTTTAACATATGCCTCCCATAGGATCAAGCACAACAGTATAAGTCTGGGAGCAGGCTGCCAACAAATCACATTTTCAACAGTGAAAGTACACTGAAGAACTGGGCATAGCATAGCTTGAAAATAAAGTTGCCAATGAAGAAAATGGACAACATTTTGTATCTTATTCACTACTAATCTCACCTATTACTTGATTTATTTCAAATATATGCAAAACAAAGTATGTCTTTGGGTATTACAAATTTGGTTTCTTAATCAGGTGAAATATACAAATTCTAGAAAATCAACAGCACCGCATTGAAGATATACATATATACACATATATATATATATACACTTTATGGGCAACCAACATCATTTTACATTAAAAGCTCTTTCACAATAGTGTAACATTTGGTTCTGTCTCCTTTTTTTCCACCACCCTCTTTCCAATATACACACTTCACATTATTTTGATACAGACAATCCTAAGAGAGCATCAAATAATTTTAATATGCATTTATTAAAATACTATTCAGATTCACTTTGATTTTAGTCACACAAAGTACACATGAAGCAGGTGTTTTCTGAGAAAAGCAAATTTGATACGCCTTTGATGGTTCCAACAATTAATAAGTTATGGCACACAGTAAAGACATTCTTTTACTATGAGTACAATACTAGCTTAAGCTAACAGAATCCAAGTTTACTGTAATTACTGCATATTTACATAAAGTAAAAAATATTAAATCACTGTGAGCAAGTAATGTTTGATATGGCTTGTACAGCTATATTTGGCAGATTGATGTTTAAAGGACAGACAACACGTGACAGCCTGAAAATCCAGCAAATACGCTTTTGCTGAAGCTTGAGTGTTTATTTTGTATTTCAAATTTGGAGATTTTCATATGCCATTGCATGCATTTCCAAACTACAAATTATAGTTCTGAATTAATCCAACTTTTAAAGCAAGCTCAGCTCTATATTATCGCATTCCCTAAGGTCTGATCAAATTAATGACAAATAATGATCTGAGCTACAAAATGCATCTTACATAATTAACGCTCTGTTACAAATGTTAATGAATGCCAAGCTATCTGAAGGTCTGTTCCTCTCACAACATCAGTTTTTCTTGAAGAATGTGTCGTCCCACCTAAAGAAATGCATTTATCCACCTTATTCCAAAATCTTGCTAATTATTTTGGGAACAATCATTGCTTATCTACCACCAGACATTAATTACAGAAAACAAGATTACAAATCTTAATATATGCTTCTTTGGTTCTTTAAATGCTGTGGTGAGTGAAGTAAATGACAATCAGAAGAATGCTTCCAATTGTTTTGTTAAAAATGCCTATGCTAAATTGCACTAAACTGTACTATTATTCTCCTTCCAATGCATACTACATTGCATCCACTTACAATGTACTGATGATCACATATCTAACTTGTGTCATTTACGCCATGACCATTGTAATCTGAGAAGCAGCTCCCCCTCATTCACGCGGAACTCTCCTTCTGATGTGTCCTGGGAACATCTCCAACTGCCCAACATAGCAGTATTTGACAAAGATTAGCAGGGTTTCAAGATTTCAGGCTTAGAATTCAGTCCAAGCTCCCACTCTCCAGCTCTCTTCAACTTGTGGCTCTTCTCCTCCCCCCCCAACTCCATGCTCGATTCCGTAGTGCCATCCTGACTGACTTAGTAGTTTGCCAGCAAAACATAATGCCCTCAATTTATGAAAATGTATCTGTCCAGTTTATCTAATTCACAGAATACAGTTCAAGGAGTGGACTCCATTAATCACATTGGTTTGCGTTGAACATATAGAATTACGTTAGCTTCAACAATGGAAATGTTTCTTAAGAGTTACTTTCTTACTTAAATTAGTAAGATGGACTACAGTTATGAAATGAGGACCTATCTCAATAATTTTTATTGAGGGAATTCAGCACAAAGTGGGGAAAAGTGCTGTGATGGTCTTTTACCAAGCAAGGAGCGGTCCATGACCAAATGAGAGACAATGAGGTATAAGATCTGAAGTCAGGAGACATTAATTAGGCGAGTAGGTAGGTATCTGGTTGGTGAGTTTTAAAAGCTTTTTTTCCTCTAAACTAAGGCAGTAGATTAAACTGGGGCCTGGGAGATACACGTATTGTATTAAATTTATTATTTGATAAGTTAAACTACTTAATATAATTACAGATAAGCAATGATATTTAACATAATGAAACCCTAATTAGTAAACAAAATACGATGGAGATGGCAGGGTAGGTGCTGCAGCTCTTGCATATGGGGTTGATGCACACCACTGTGATCCACAAGTTTTTGTAGCTTGAGGAATCTTGGCTCAGAGTTGTAGAACTGGAGTCTGAGCTTTGGACGCTGCAATAGATCAAGGAGGAAGAAAGTTATCTGAACACTTTATTCCAAGAGGCAGCCACACCTCTGAAATTAAATTTGGATAGGGTCCGTGATCAGGGATAGCGGGGATGTGACAAGGAGTGACAGACACACAGAAATCCAGAAAGTAATACTGGAAGTGCATCAGGCCTTGCCCAAAGTACATAATGACACAAGTAGGGTTAAAAAAGATGTTCCGTTAAGAGACTATGAGCATCCAGGAACTGAATTAAAAAGCAGAATCTCAAACTGAGGAAGGGTCACATTCGTCTCAAAACGTGAAGTTCCATTTCTTTCTCCACAGATGTTGATAGACCTGCTGAGTATATCTCTGAAATACTACCTGAGCCACAAACAAATTGGCCTAGAGCAAATGAGGTCAAAGAGCTGAACATGTTACTCAAAGATTGGTTTTGGGGAAATAGATTTCAATTCATGGGCATTGGCATCAGTACTGGGAAAGAAGAAATTGTTCTGTTAGTACAGGCTTCACTTGAGCTACACTGGGACCCAGTGTCCTAGCAAATTAAGTAATTAAGGCAGTCACGGGCTTTAAATCGGATTGTTGGGGGATACGAGTTAACAGAAATGATAAGACAGTGTAGTAATATGAATATTGATAACCAGAGTGTGACAGGAAGGGACAGAGCTGACAAACATACAATTGTAGAGAAGAGTACGGAAAAGATGCAAAGACAGAATTAATGCAGGCGGCATTCACAACAAAATAGGGGAGTAGTAGATAGCACAAATATAACTAAATGGGTATGATAATATAACCATTACAGAAACCTGGTTACAAGGTGACAAAGGCTGGAAACTAAATATTCAAGGATATTGGACATATCAAAAGAATAGGAAGAATAGAAAGGAGGTTGGATAGCTCTCTTCAAAAAGGATGACATCAATACAGTAGGTGAAGACTTACCTTAACTCAGAAGATCAATACGTTGAGTCATTTTGGGTGGAGTTAAGATATAGCAATGGAAAGACACACAGGAGCAGTTTATAGACCCTGTAGGACAGAGTATAAACCAAGAAATAATGTGGCTTGTAAGAAAGGTACTGCAATGACTGTGGGGGATATTAATCAACATGCAGATTGGACAAATCAAATTGGCATAGGTAGCCTTGAAGAAGAGTTCATGGAATACACTCAGAACAGTTTCTTAGAATATAGAACATAGAACATAGAACAGTACAGCACAGAACAGGCCCTTCGGCCCTCGATGTTGTGCCGAACAATGATCACCCTACTTAACCCACGTAACCCGTATACCCATAACCCAACAATCCCCCCCATTAACCTTACACTACGGGCAATTTAGCATGGCCAATCCACCTAGCCCGCACATCTTTGGACTGTGGGAGGAAACCGGAGCACCCGGAGAAAACCCACGCACACACGGGGAGGATGTGCAGACTCCACACAGACAGTGACCCAGCCGGGAATCGAACCTGGGACCCTGGAGCTGTGAAGCATTGATGCTAACCACCATGCTACCGTGAGGCCCAATATGTTGTGGAATCAACCAGGGATCCAGCCATTTTATACCTAATGGTGTGTAATGAGACTGCATTGATTAATGATATCATAGTTTTTTTTAAATAAACATTTTATTGAGGTATTTTAGGTTTCACAACAACAAAATAAAAAATGTACATGAGTCTATAAACATAATGTAAAAAGCCTGCTTCCGCCCTTACAGGTCCCACCTTTATTAACCCCCTCTCTAAGCTAAACTAACCTTCCCCCCCCCTTCTGCTGCCGATTAATTTTCCGCAAAGAAGTCGATGAACGTTTGCCACCCCCGGGTGAACCCCAACAGTGACCCTCTCAAGGCAAACTTGATTTTCTCCAGACAGAGAAAGCTAGCCATGTCAGATAGCCAGGTCTCCGACTTCGGGGGCTTTGAGTCCCTCCAAGCTAATAATATCCGTATCCGGACTACCAGGGAAGCAAAGGCCAGAACATCTGCCTCTATCTCCTCCTGGGTTCCAAGATCTTCCGACACCCCGAAAATCGCCACCTCCGGACTCGGTGCCACCCTTTGATTTGAAAACCGTGGACATGACATCTGCAAACCACTGCCACAATTCACTGAGCTTTGGGAATGTCAAAAACATGTGGACATGGCTCGCTGGCAACCCCCCCCCATCTTCTACCCCAAAGAACCTGCTCATCCTGAGCCACTGTCATCTGAGCCCAGTGAACAGCCTTAAACTGTATCAGGCTGAGTCTGGCACATGTTATGGACGCATTGACTCTACTCAACCCATCCGCCCAGAGACCATCCTCTATCTCCCCTCCTAACTTCTCTTCCCACTTGCGCTTCAACTCCTCAGTCTGCATGTCTTCTGGCCCCATGAGTTCCTTATAGATGTCAGAGACCTTCCATTCTCCCACCCACACTCTGGAAACTACCCTGTCCTGCAGGAGCGGGAAGTTTGAGATCTGCCTACGTAGGAAGACCCGCACCTGCAGGTACCTGAATTTGTTTCCCTTCACCAATCCAAATTTCTCCTCCAGCTCCTCAAGCTAAGAAACCGCCCCTCTGTAAACATATCCCCCATCCTCTCAATTCGTGCCCTCTGCCATCTCCGAAACACCCCCCCCCCCCCCGGTCCATCCTTCTCGGGGCAAAACGGTGATTATTACAATCGGAGACCAGACCGATGCTCCCTCCGCTCCCACATGCTTCCTCCATTGCCCCCAGACTCTCAGGGTCGCCACCAACACGGGTTGGCGGGAACGGCAGAGGCGCGGTTATCAACGCCCCCAAGCTGGTGCCCTTACACGAGGCCGCCTCCATACGCTCCCATGCCGACCCTCCCCCCACCACCCACTTCCTAATCATGGCTATTTTCACCTCCCAATAATAGTTACTGACATTTGGCAGCACTAGCCCTCCTTCTCCCCAGCTCCGCTCAAGCATCCCCTTTTTTACTCGCAGGGTCTTGCCCGCCCTTACAAAGCCAGTGATAACTTTGTTAACCCGTTTAAAAAAGGACCGCGGAATGATGGGGAGACAGGAATCTCGGAAGGGCCATCATCTTCACCGTCTGGACCCTCCCAGCTAATGACAACGGGAACGCGTCCCACCTTCGGAAATCGTGCTTCATTTGATCTACTAGTCGGGCCAGATTACGTTTGTGCAGCCGTTCCCATTCCCGCGCCACGTGGATGCCTAGATACCTAAAGCTTCCCCCGACCACTCTAAACGGCAGTTCCCCCAGTCACCTCTCCAGTCCCTTTGCCTGGATCGCAAACATCTCGCTTTTCCCCATATTTAGTTTGTACCCTGAAAACCGGCCAAATTCCCCCGGAATCCCCATTTCTTCCATCCCCTCTGCTGGGTCCGATACATACACGAGCAGGTCGTCTGCGTAAAGCGAGACTGTGTTCCACTCCCCCACCCCCTCCCCGGACCAGCCCCTTGAGGCTCTTTGTGCAATTGCCAACGGCTCTAGAGCTAACGCGAACAACAGTGGGGTGAGGGGGCATCTGTCTCGTCCCCCGGTGTAGCCTAAAAAGTCCGATGTTGTCCTATTCGTCCGTACGTTCGCCACAGGAGCCTGATACAGTAACCTGACCCCCAGTCAATAAAGCCCCGTCCAAATCCGAACCGTCCCAGTACCTCCCACAGATATTCCCATTCTACTCGATCAAAGGCCTTCTCTGCATCCATTGCGACCACTACCTCCATCTCCCTACCTTCTGGGGGAATCATGATCGCATTTAGCAACCTTCTTACATTGGCCACCAACTGCCTCCCCTTAACGAACGCTGTTTGGTCCACCCCAATCACGTCCGGAACACAGTCTTCAATCCTAGAGGACAAAATTTTGGTCAGCAGTTTGGCATCCACATTCAATAGGAATATCGACCTGTAGGACCCACACAGCTCCGGGTCCTTATTCTACTTCAGGATCAGTGAAATCGTGGCCTGTGACATCGTCGGGGGAAGCACCCCTCTCTCCCTTGCCTCATTGAATGTCCTCATCAACAGCGGCCCCAAAAGCCCAGAGAATTTTTAATAGAACTCCACTGGGTACCCATTCGGCCCCATGGCTTTACCGACTGCATGCCCTTCAGACCCCCCGCTATCTCTTCGGGGCTCCCAGCCCTTCCACCAGCTCCCCGTCCACCTTCGGGAAATTTAGCCCCTCCAAGAAGGGCCTCATACCCTCCAGCCCAGGTGGGGGTTCCGACCCGTACAGCCTACTATAAAACTCCTTAAATGCCTTATTCACCCCCTACTGAGTCTCCCACCAGGTTCCCATCTCCATCTATTACTTTGCCTATCTCCCTGTCTGCCTCTCTCTTACTAAGCTGCTGTGCAAGCATTCTGCTGGCCTTCTCTCCATGCTCATAAATCGCCCCCCTCGCCTTTCTCAGCTGCTCTACCACCCTTCCTGTGGTTAACAAGCCAAAGTCCGCCTGTAGCCTCCACCGTTCCCTTAGAAGCCCTGCCTCTGGGGTCTCCGCATGCCTCCTGTCTACCTGTTGCATCTCCTTTACCAGTCAGTCCGTCTCTGCCCTATTTACCTTCTCCCTGTGGGCCTGTATCGAGATCAGCTTCCCTCTAACCACCGCCTTCAATGCCTCCCAGACCACCGCTGCTGAAATTTCCCCCGTGTCATTGACTTCCAGGTAGTTCTGAATACATTTCCTCAACCGCCCGCACACCTCCTCGTCCACGAAGAGCCCCATGTCTAACCTCCAGTGCAGTGTGGGCGCTGATTACTGTCTTTACTAACCTGTACGTCAACCCAGTGCGGGGCATGGTCTGAGATTGTGATTGCTGACTACCCCGTGTCCATCACCCCCGTCAGTAGAGCCCTGCTCAGAATAAAGAAATCAATCCGGGAGTACACTTTATGCACGTGAGTAGGAGAACTCCTTAGCCATTGCTGGCACCTTGCCCACTTTTGAGCTTGATGGTCTGAACCTGGATCAATCACTGTGTTGAAGTCCTCTCCCATGACCAGCTTATGGTGAATCCAGGTCCGGTATCTTCTCCAGCGTCCTCTTTATAAACTCTACATCGTCCCAGTTTGACGCATACACATTTACGGGTACAACCTGCACCCCCTCCAATTTCCCACTGACCATAATGTATCGGCCGGCCACATCCAAAACTATTCTTCCCGCCTCAAACATCACCCACTTGTTGATCAGGATCGCGACACCTCTAATCTTAAGAGTCCAGTCCGACCCAACCTTTCCTTAATCTAATCTGATCAGCTACTCTGAGGTGCGTCTCCTGAAGCATTACCACATGCGCCTTAAGTCCTCTCAAATGCGCGAACGCGTGTGCCCTCTTGAGCGGCCCATTGAGCTCTCTTACATTCCAGGTGCCAGGTGATTGGGAGGCTCATTGCCCCCCCCCCCCTTCGCCAATCAGCCATCCCCTCTCTTGGGCCAGTCGCCAGCCCGTGCCCCACGCCTCCACCAGCCCGCCCTCAGGCAGCCTTCGTCCCCGACCTCCTACTCTGTCCCTCAGCGAAAGTCCCTCCCTCATCAGCAGAACATTTCCCCCCCATCACCCCCCCCCCCTCGTAACAGCACAAAATAAATCATCCCCTTTGATAAGCTTAACATCTGCTCACCCCACACTACGCTTCCGTAAGCTAGCCTGCCCAGCTAGCTTGGTGGCCCTCGCCCCTGGCACCAGACATTCTCCCACCTATTGTCTCTCCCCCCCCTTCCCCCCCACTCATACATACATACTCAAATGAAAAACAATCCCAACACAATTGCCTGACAGAGAAAAAAATCCCAAGTTGAACAAAGAAAAGATCAAGCAAAAGATCCAGCATCTGAACAAGCACAGTGCAAATGCAAACTTTAACTCACTCAGCTCTGCAACTGGCCCCAGATCAATACAGAAGGCATTACAAATAACTGTCATGTGAAAGTACCTTTAAGAAATGGGTGTTTAGGAAATGTACCTTTAAGAAATGGATGTTTATAAATGGATGTGTATATAAATATCTGTAGTGAGAGTACCTTTAAGAAATGGGTCTTTACTACTGCAGTGATGTCAGAGAGTGGGTGAAGCTGGGCTGTCTGTCAGCATTTTACTTTCATTTTTGAGCAGGCTGCAGGGTGTGTTTTAATTTTGTTTTCAGTGTTGGAGCTCAAGCCAGACCTAGCAGACGTACTGCTGTTCTCTCTGCCATCAAAAGACTCTCTCTCGATCATTTGGTGAATTCAGAATTATAAATGTTCTCAGTAGTGAATGTAAACCTAATGTGCTTCTGTTGAAGTGTTTCTTCTGTCTTCTGGATGTTGTTTGCGAAGTTATTAACGATTACTTAGTGTTGTCTTCTTTGGGGGTTGTATTTGAATAGATGGTTGCTAAGATGTTCACTGTATGTTTTAAAAAGGTTAACTTGAGTTCATGGAATAAACATTGTTTTGCTTTTTAAAAATACTTTTCAATTTCTGCTGTACCACACTGTAGAGTGGGCTGTGTGCTCCCCATACCACAATCTATTAAAAGTTGTGGGTCGGGGAACTCAATGATATACTTTGGGGCTCTCTACCCTGGCCCATAACATAATGTCCGCAAAACGAAAAACAAGAATCTTTTTGTTTTTTAAACATAAACGTTGCAGCAAAGTTCTCAGTCTGACACCAGTCCATTGCTTTTCGCGAAATCCAGCGCTTCCTCAGGCAACTCGAAATAGAAATGTTGCTCCTCGTATGTGATCCAGAGGCGGGCCAGATACAACAGCCCAAAATTCACCTTTTTCTTGAAAAGGGTCAACCTGATCTGATTAAACCCCGCTCTTCTCCTGGTTACCTCCGCACTCAGCTCCTGATAGATCCGCAGGATACTGTTCTCCCATTTACAGCTTAGTGTCTGCTTGGCCCACTGTAAAATATGCTCCTTATCCAAATACCTGTGGAATCTCACCACCATTGTGTGGCTTCCTCGCGAGTGCTATGTGAGCCCTGTCCACTTCCAAGGGTCAGAGAAAGCCCTATCCCCCAGCTGCTTCGCGAACATGGCCGCTATGTATGCCCCAGCATTCACTCCTTCGGATCCCTCCAGGAGCCCAACGATTCTCAAGCTCTGCAAGCGGGACCTGTGCTTGAGGTCCTCCATCTTCTCCAAGAGCCTTTACTGCTGGTCTCTCAGCATCCCCAACCCCAACTCCACCACTGTTTGATGTTCCTCCTGGTCAGCCAGCGCCTTCTCTACTTTCTGGATCGTCTGATCTTCGGCATCCAATCTAAGCTCCAGTCGCGCAATTGACTCCTTAAATCGGGTCCAAGCAATCCGGCTTCTGCTTGGCTGCTCCAACTGCTCCATTGACCGCTGGGTCGACAAGCCAGAGGTCCGGTCCTCCGCCATGCTTACTCCCGGTACAGCTTCAGCCCAAGCCTTTTCTGTCCTTCAGTTTCTGCCTTTGCAAGCACTTCTAGTCCTCATCTCCATTTCTCCATGCACCGATGTGGGAATCCAGTACATAATTGCCTCGGTCATCGATTTTTCAAATCAAGTACGGTTAAAAAAAAATCGGGGGGGGGGGGGGGGGAGAGAAGGTCCAAAAGTCCAACCCGAGCGGAAGTCACCAAATGTACGACTTACTCCTTCTTAGCCGCCACCGGAAGTCAATGATACCATTGTTATGAATGTGTAATTTCATGATTCAGATGTCTCATGAAGATAACCTTTAGTTTGGGGGTCCTATAGGGACGAGTGATCAAAACATATGAATTTCACATCCAGTTTTGAAAGATGGGTCCGAAACCAGTGCCTTATACACATACAGGAAATTACAATGGTATGAAGTCAGAACTGGCAAAAGTAGACAGGGAAAATAGGTTAAAAAGTTAAAATAGTGGAGGAACAAGAACATTCAAGGTGCTATTTCATAACTCTCAACAAATATATATTCCATTGAGAAAGGATCTACCACAAGGATTCACCATCCTTGGCTAACTAATGAAGTTAAAGATGTTATGAAGTTGAGCAAAAAGGTGCACAATTGTGTGAAGACGTGTGTTAGGCTGGAAGATTGGGAAAAGGTTAGAAACCCGTTAAGGGTGATTAAAAAAATTAGAGGGAGAAATCAATAGAAGTATTGTATTTGGATTTCCAAAAGATATTCAATAAGTTGTCACATGAAAGGTTATAAAAAAGATTAGCTCATGGTATTGGGGGTAGTATCTTTGCATCTTTTAATGGATTGATGAATTGAGTCTGGATAGATCGGTCACTTTTAAGTTGGCAAACAATAACTTTGTAAGGCAGCCACAGGGATCAGCGCTGGCATCTCAAATTCTATTCAAAATCTATATTAATGACTCGAATGAAGGGGGTCAAGTCTATTGTCGCCAAATTTTCTGACCTTACAAAAATGGGAAGGAAACTGAGTTGTGAAGAATGTCCAAATGAATATAGATAGGTTAACTATTATCTATCCACTTTGTCACAAAAAGTAGAAAAGCAAATTATTTTTTTAAACAGAATGACATTGTTACAGTACAGAGGGACCTGTCATCTTCGTGCATGAAACACAAAGGGTGAGATTCTCCGTCGGCTGCCGCTGGAATCGGGAAACGCGATTGGGCAGAGAATCGGTTTTGATGCTGAAAGCGTGGCGAGCGCCAGTTTCATGCCAAATTGCAATTCTCTGTTGCCTCACAGCGGTGTCAATGCATTCCAGAATGCACGTACTGTAAACGCCATTGGGATATCATTAGTGTGCCTGACCCGGTATCCTCTGGGGCCTCTGCGATTCTCCGCCTCCACTGGGGTGAATTCTTGATGGTGAGGTTCACTTGCGCTTTTAAAAATCGTGAAACGGCGCCTTGGCTGCTGAGGGAGAGAGGGTACGGAGATTCCAACATTGCCACAGTTTGCTGACAGTTGTGCCGCTGGCCGGGGGGCTTCTGCCAGGGCCGTGGGGAGTAGCGGGATATGGCCAGCTGGGCTGTGAGGTCAAGTGGATGGGCACCATTATCGCGGCCTACAAGGCAGCTATGCTGTTGCACACACCGCTGACTGCCCATTGTGAACTTAGAACCACAGGTCGTATGGGTGACCCCAGGCCACCCCCAATTGCCTTCTGGTCCCAGCCGATGCATCAGCAGGTTGGGCGTGCTCAAGCGGAATCTAGTTGGCTGGGATGAGTGTGTTTGGGGAGTGAAGTGTGTATATGGGGCTGCAGCTCGTCAGCCTCCTCAGTGCCAATCACGGATCCGCCGAATCCCACACCATTTCTCATTGGAATGGATTGTGTTCAATGTGGCATTGGTGTTAGCTCCTCAACAGTTGCTGAATTGGTCCAGGTGCAGCATCAGTTTTGCTGTCGTGGAAGTCCACGAATCCTTCTCCAACATCAACACTTCCCTCCAAAAACATTAGCATGCAGGTACTGCGACAAATTAGGACGGCAAATGGAATGTTGACCTTAATGCAAGTGGGAAGGAGTATAAAGTATGGATGTCTACAGGGTGACAGTGAAACCACAGAGTACTATACACAGTTTAGGTTTTCTTATTGAGATATACTTGCATTGGGGACAGCTCAGTGAAGGCTCCCTAGGTTGATTGCTGAGAAGAAAGGATTGTCTTAAAAGGAAACGTTGAACAGGTTGGGCCTATACTCATTGCCATAGAAGAACGAGATGTGATCTTATTCAAACATATCAGATTCTGAGGGAGCCTGATGGAGTAGATTTTGAGAGGATGTTTCTCTTTGTGAAGGAATCAAGAACAAAGTTTCAGAATAAGGGGTTCCAATTCAAGGCAGAGATGAGGAAACATTCCTTCTTTGAGAGTCATTAATCTTTGGAATTCTCCCAAAGAGCAGTGGAGGCTGGGTCATTGAATATATTCAAGGTAGATTTCTTATGTACATCTACAGGGCAGTCAAGGGCTTGCGTGGCTGAACGGGCTAATCATGCACCAACTTCTTATATTCTTGTTTATCAGAGCTGTGCTTTAAGGTCAGACAATACTAGTGATACAACTAACTGTCAGTCTAGTCTTGCCTACATAGTACAGAACTGCTTTTATAGGAAGTGGTTCTTTAATGACCTTTGTTTCCAGTCTTTTGGAATTGACATTGCAGAGCAGACACCAAAACAGTGACTCAACAGAGATGAAGGGACTGAGCAATAATGAAACTGGGTAAACTGGAGTTATATTCCCTGGAGATGAAAAGATTTAGAGGTGATTTAACAAAGGTGTTTAAAATAATGAAAGAAATTAACTGAATAGGTACAAAATGTTTCTAGCCACTAATATCAAAAGTAGAGGAACCCAGAATTAGAGACACCGTCTTCGAATTTGAACTACACAGCGAAGAGTAAATCCAGGAAACGATTCACACAAAAGGACATGTGAACATACAAACGGCACAGAGAGTCATAAAGACAATCAATTGAATCTATGATAAAATAAACATTTTTGAGAAGTCGGGTATTATGGAATATAGTAAAACTAAGAATAAAATGATGGGCAACATGCTCACTGGGGCAAATAGCTTACTTCTGTTTCTAAATTGCTTAAAAGTTATTAATGGAATCTTTGATTTCTGGCTTTATAATACCCACATGCTCCTGAGTGAGAAACCACATAGCTGGTTTAAACAAAAGAACTTGTTCAACATTAGGCACTGGTGTGTGGGAGCAAAACCACCTATGTAAATCAGCCAGCCATAACAGCGTTTTCTTCTTTCTCTTGCAATGTTGCTGCCAGCAAGAATGCAGTAAGCAAAGTACAATATGTTTTCTAATGGTTACAATTAAATTGGGGAACCTGAACTTGCAGGTCTACCTAAATAGCGGAGTTATTTCACTTAAATAATGGCTATTTCTTTCAAAAATCTGTCAAGACAAATATAACAATTAATGTAATTTTGGGTAACCAACATGTTAATGTCGCTTGGTAGTACAGAACTGGAGATTTGCTGAATTAGAGAGACATGCTGTGGAGGTTTTTTGTGTTACATTAATCAGGACAGATGCAAGAATGTCAAATGTCAAAATTAACAATTTATTATAATAATAATCTTTATTAGTGTCACAGTAGGCTTACATTAACACTGCAATGAAGTTACTATGAAAATCCCCTAGTCGTCATACTACGGAGCCTGTTCGAGTACACAGAGGGGGAATTCCGAATATCCAGTTCACCTAACAAGCACGTCTTTCGAGACTTGTGGGAGGAAACAAGTGCACCCGGAAGAACCCCACGCAGACACGGGGAGAACGTGCAGACCGTGACCCAAGTCGAAAATCGATTCCAGGTCCCTGCCGCTGTGAAGCAACAGTGTTAACCACTGCTGATTGATTACCAATTTGACTCTGATTGGTCATGGCATTGCCATGGAGAGTGCACCGGCAAACTTCTGTTCCCCATACTTTTATTTAATTCAACAAACCTGCAATGCCTGCATTTGTTGCTTTTGCCTGAAGAGGGCAGGTCCCTGCATATGAATACATGCAGCTCCGAGCAAGTGAAGGGAGCCATGTTGTGAGAATATTAAATTGGTTGTTAGTTCTGTGATTCAACAGTACTTGCGGAACAACCCCGAGTGTGTTAAGAATTACACTAACAAATGTAAGCTGTCGTGAAAAGTGAAGGCTCTATACTACTGATGAAAGGAAACTTTAATGGATAAGGCTGATTCTCTCAAAATTTCCATCATGCAGAGTTCCAAGAGTGCACTGTGTATCTGACTTGCCCAGTGTGAATACATCCATTGTCCAGGATCTGGAAGTTTTAAGTGATGTTTACTGCCAAAAATCAAAGACAGGATTTTTTTTTTTTTTTTAAATCAGCCATCAGGGGATTAGAGATAACTATTGTTTCTATAATACTCCTTTGCAAAAAGATAAGTTGGTCATACTTTATTTTGCCAAAGACATTTATCCCAATTTCTCACCCTCATTCATGCATTTGTTACTTCTACACTTAATTACTCCAACGCAATCGTAGCTGGTCTCCAAAATTCTATCCTCCATGAACCTGTGGTTATCCAAAATTCTGACCTAAAATAGCTCCCCATCAAGCAACGCTAGATTTGAAAATTTTCATCCTAGTTTTCAAATCTTTCCATAGCTTTGCCCCTGCCGACTGTTGCAATCTCCTCCAGTCGCACAATTCTCTGGAGTATCAGCATTCCCCCAATTCTTCTAGACATTCCCACTTTCTCACTGGTGGCAAAGCCAGTTGAATTTTCACATGAGGCCCTATGTGAATACTTTGCTTCAACAGTCACTATAGAGACGAGAGACGGACCTTGTTGCTCATGAGAACAGTGTGAACCAGGTTAATAGACTCGAACAGGTTGATATTAAGAAGGAGGATGTGCTGGAAATTTTGAAAAGCATCAGGATAGGGAAATCCCCTGGGCCTGACGGGATATACCCAAGGTTACTACGGGAAGTGAGGGAGGAGATTGCTGCGCCGTTGGTGATGATCTTTGCGTCCTCACTCTCCACTGGAGTAGTACCGGATGATTGGACCCATTTGGAGTACTGTGTCCAGTTTTGGCCCCCACATCTCAGGAAGGACATACTGGCACTGGAGCGTGTCCAGCGGAGATTCACACGGATGATCCCTGGAATGGCGGGTCTAACATATGATGAACGGCTGAGGATCCTGGGATTGTATTCATTGGAGTTTAGAAGGTTAAGGGGAGATCTAATAGAAACTTACAAGATAATACATGGCTTAGAAAGGGTGGACGCAAAGAAACTGTTTCCGTTAGGCGAGGAGACGAGGACCCGTGGGCACAGCCTTAGAATTAGAGGGGGTAAATTCAGAACAGAAATGCGGAGACATTTCTTCAGCCAGAGAGTGGTGGGCCTGTGGAATTCATTGCCGCGGAGTGCAGTGGAGGCCGGGACGCTAAATGGCTTCAAGGCAGAGATAGATAAATTCTTGATGTCGCGAGGAATTAAGGGCTACGGGGAGAATGCTGGTAGGTGGAGTTGAAATGCCCATCAGCCATGATTGAATGGCGGAGTGGACTCGATGGGCCGAATGGCCTTACTTCCACTCCCTTATGGTCTTATGGGATACAGGGAAATTTGGCTGTCTGGATACAAAATTGGCTGGCCAAAAGAAAACAGCGAGTGGTAGTGGATGAAAAGTCTTCCGCCTGGAGGTCGGTGCCCAGTGGTGTGCCACAAGGATCTATTCTGGGACCTCTGCTCCTGGTGGCTTTTATAAATAACTTGGATGAGGAAGTGGAAGGGTGGGTTAGTAAGTTTGCCGATGACATGAAGATTGGGGGAGTTGTAGATAGTGTTGAGGGTTGTTGCAGGTTACAGCAGGACAATGACAGGATGCAGAGCTGGGCTGAGAAGTGGCAGATGGAGCTCAACCTTGATAAATGTGAAGTTCGAATTTGAATGCTGAGTGTGGAGGAACAGAGGGATCTTGGGGTCCACGAATATAGATCCCTCAAAGCTGCCACCCAGGTTGATAGGGTTGTTAAGAAGGCGTATGGTGTGTTGGCTTTCATTAACAGGAGGATTGAGTTTAAGCGCCGTGAGATTTTGCTGCAGTTTTATAAAAGTCTAGTTAGACCACACTTGGAATATTGTGTCCAGTTCTGTTTGCCTCATTATAGGAAGGATGTGGATGCTTTGGAGAGGGTACGGAGGAAATTTACCAGGATGCTGCCTGGACTGGAGGGCATGTCTTATGAAGAAAGGTTGAGGGAGCAGGGCTATTCTCACTGGAGCGAAGAAGGCAGAGAGGTGACTTGATAGAGGTGTACAGGGTGATGAAAGGCATGGATAGAGTGGATAGCCAGAGACTTTTCCCCAGGGTGGAAATGGCTGTCACGAAGGGACATAATTTTAAGGTGATTGGAGGAAGGTATAGGGGAGATGTCAGAGGTCGGTTCTTTACACAGAGTGGTGGGTGTGTGGAATGCACTGCCAGCAGAGGTGGTGGAGTCAGAGTCATTAGGGACATTTAAGCGAATCTTAGACAGGCACATGGACAGCAAGAAATTGAAGGGGTGCAGGTTAGGTTGATCTTAGATTAGGATAAATGGTCAGCACAACATCGTGAGCTGAAGGGCCTGTACTGTGCTGTACTGTTCTATGTTCTATGTACTGTGTACACTATTGGTCACCTTATTTAAGGAAGGATTCGTTCAGAAAAGGTTTACCAGACAAATACCTGGAATGGCAGGTTGTCTTACAAGGAATGATTGGACAGGCTAATCTTGAATCCATTTAAGAGGGGACTTGATTGAAACATATATGATCCCAAGGGGTCTTGATAAGGTGGATATGGAGAGGATCTTTCCTCTTCTGGGAGAAATTAGGGGTCATCCATTTAAAACGGAGACGAGGTGAAATGTTGCTCAGAGAGCCGTGAGTATTTGGGGCTCTCTTCCTGAGAAGGTGGTGGAAGCAGAATCTATAATCTTTTTTAAGGCAGAGGTGGAAAGATTCTTGGTGGGCAAGGGAGTGATGGGTTACTGGGGATAGGTGGGATGCAGGTCTTAAGTTACTATCAGATTAGCCATGATCTTATTAAATGGCGGAGCAGGCTCAAGGGCTAAATGGCCCACTCTGCTCCTTGTTAGTATGTTCTCAAGGGCAATTAAGGATGGGCAATAAATGCCAGCCCATTAGTGATGCCAACATCCCATAAATTAATTTTTAAAACTTCTTAGCTTTATGATTCGGACCTAAAAAATCATATGATTGATGACTAACACATGGTGCATCAGGATATTTTAAAGTAACAATCTTAGGACCAGTCAGATCGTAAAAATCATGAATATTTTGGTACTTGCTCATTCTTAAGGGAACAGTTCTATTCAAATTACTACCCCACCTCTTTAATGATACTTTACAGATCACTTTCAAGCAGCATTTAAAATTTGCAATTTAAACAAAACAAATATTCAATTCAAGATCCAAACTAATACTCAACAAATGCCAGACTTTATCAATTGAAGTAAAAACACATCACATGATATAGAGATGGACAGTTGTCTTTCCAACATTAAAAGTTCTCTCTTTCACAAAGAAAAAATTACAAAAATGACTGGATAATTTATTAGAATTTTCTGTCAGTTCTGTGACTCGGTAGTAATCTGACCGGCAGATGATCTGTTTTATACCATTGATTTCAAATGGAATGAAAATCAGGCATGTTCGACAATGATGAGCAATCTACTCAATCAGATTACTCCCTAGGCAGTGGTGACTGTGAAAATTTACCTCAGTGTGCCAGAAGGAATACAATATGTGTGTATGTGTGTGTATGTGTGTGTGGGGGGGGGGGGGGGGGGGGGGGGGGGGGGGAGAGAGAAGAAGGAACTATGAAATCTTCCATACCAGTATACACTTTACACAGAAGAATCGGTGCCTGGAGTGTCAGGAAACATAGGCGATTCTCCTTGGCGTATCAAAATCAGGAAACCTTTAGTCATCAGACATGATTCTCACTGAATGCTAGCTATCGGATTTTAATCATGCCCGCCACCTAGTGGCAAGGTAAAGCAATAGAATTAATTCCAGATCTTCATCACACTATATTTTAACACTTGCAAATAAAATCCAACCCAAATATAATACTTTAAAAGAAAAACAAAATTACCATCATGTTTTCTGAGCCACCAACTCCCAAAATTTAGAAGAGAAACAAGACTTTTAACCCCAGATTTTGTGATCATGGCAAAAAAAAGATTGAGCATGCCATGACATAGGTACTCATGGGCAGGCAGCTCAGAGATGCTGCTCCAAATTTTCTATCAGGAGCACCGCCACTAAATTTGAATATCTTCTCAAAGAGCTCAACTTGTACAATAATTGGCCAAGTTGCAGATAACCAGGTAAAGTTGCAATCAGCAGTGACGCAAAGCTGTAAAGGTGAAAGCTAATGTCATTGTTCAACCTGGAGATCTTTTGCTGTCCCTCAGCCTTCAGCCTTCACCACCACTTCTGAAAAAGTGCATCATCTGTTTGATATAAACAGGTGAATGTGCAAAAGGACACTGTGTACAATCATCACAAAAGTAACAGCAGTTCCAAATCAGGTTTGTGCCAGGTTTGATGGGCTCCACAAGAATTACGAAACTGAATTGAGTTACCTTCTGCATTTACCAATTTTGAAGCTGAAGAGTTAGTAGTCCTGCTAAAGGAAGTGGTGTAACAAAGAAAGCTGGATTTATTTGGAGTTGTAGGCCACTCTCTAACAAACTAAAATGTGTAAACTGCATGGAGGAAGGGCACCAATGGAGTCAAAGGAAGAAATATGCTGACATCAGGAAGAATACAAAGTTAAATGTACTCTGAATTTTGCACACAACTTATGAAACCAGTCAAATTCCAAGATGAGAAAAGCTACACAACCCTAAAGCAGGAGATACTGCTTCAAATATTGCACACAATGATTTTCCTTTTGGAGCAAGTCTTTCTGAGACAGCAGATGCTCAAGGGAGGTATAGCTGGGCGTCGGCGTGCATGTGGAAAGCGACATTGCGTCACCATAAGGCTGTGTGTATAATACCAATCCAATATGAAACTTATCTTCTGAGCCTATTGAAAATACAGAAACAAATTTCTTGGATTGGCCAGGCTAAATTGCCCCTTCATTAGAAAAAATGAATTGGGTACTCTAAATTTAAAAAATAAGTTTTTTGAATGTTCTTGTTGGAGTGCACTCATCCAGGCAAGTGGAAAACTTTTCCATCACAGGCCACTGCCCTGGAGATGGTAGAAAGGACTGTCTGAGTAAAAGAGCACGAGGAGAGCGGTGGGGACACAGTAAAAGAACGCAAGGACAGCGGCGGGGACACAAGATAAAAGACCGCGAGGATAGCGGCGGGGACACAAGATAAAAGGATAAAAGGAGAGCGGCGGGGAAATAGTAAAAGTGGCGGGGACACCTCAGCACACACACACACAGACATGCACCCACACCTCGACCCGCACACACACACACAGACATGCACCCACACCGCGGCACACACACACAAACACGCACCCACACCGCGGCACACACACACACCTCGGCCCACGCACACACACACACAGACACGCACCCACACCTCGGCCCGCGCACACACACCTCGGCACACACACACACACACACACACACACACACACACACACACACACAGACACAGACACAGACCCACACCTCGGCACACACGTACAACTCGGTCCGCACGCACAGATACGCACCCACACCTCGGCACACACACAGACACCACCCACACCTCAGCTCGCACGCACCCACACACAATCACACCTCGGCACACCCACACACACACACACCCCCACACACATCCACACCCCCACACACATCCACACCCCCACACACATCCACACCCCCACCCACACACACACACACACACACCCCCCCCCCCACACACACACACACACACACCCCCCCCCCACACACACACACACCCCCCCCACACACACCCCCCCCCACACACACCCCCCCCCCCACACACCCCCCCCCCACACACACACACACCCCCCACACACACACCCCCCCACACACACACCCCCCCCACACACACCCCCCCCACACACACCCCCCCCACACACACACACCCCCCCCCCACACACACACACACACACACCCCACACACACACACACACACACACACACACACACACACACACACACCCCCACACACCCCCACCCCCCCCCACACACACCCCCCCCCACACACACACACACACCCCACCTGCCCTTCCCATCACTCCGCTGTCCACACTCGCTCTGCATATTTCAGTTTTCTGCTGTTCTCATCTCATCCAATTAGAGCGACTTCTGCAGTAACCAGCCTCTGATCTACAGAAAGTTCTGCAGCATTTTTCAAATATTACAAATAAAGTCCTGAGGGGTTGCCACTGCTGACCCACTGGGGAACTGCTGCCCCGGACCACCTGCGAAGCTGAAGCGGACCCCTTGTTTCCGCACACCCACGTTTGGGAACCCTGGCATTAAACGGCATTTATTTGTCACAAACATCACTCACTAGCATTTTCTGCTCTGGCCTGCAAAAGCCACTGCTAGCTTCTACTTTCCATCAATCTGCCCCGTGCCCTGTCATTTGCCAAATGTAACTTGTTGGTTCCCCTGAATCATACTGATCACACACTACTCTGAGAAGATCAGTCATTTAATTTCTGTTAATCACCCTCATGGTGATCAGTGGTCGCTTTATAATCACTTCTCTCATCTCTCTAGCTTCGCTGTGGGTTTGGAAACAAAGGTTTACTGCCACCCAAGGGTTTGTAGAATTTTGCCAGCCAAAATAGCAGCCTCTCATATTTTGAAAGCTTTACATTCTTCTTGGTGGAACTTTATTCCTGATGGAACACTTTTTAAATTCCTTAAATTCTTCCATTAACACCTCTGAGGTTTTCAAATCTTCCTCAAGCTTCTTACTTCTATACTGCCTCTCAAATACCAACTTCCAGTAGCGGCCATGGAGTGAGTGGTCGCACACAGGGTGACTCCTCCACGAAGGAGTTGGTTTTGGACCTTTGCACCCAGACTTTGGATAGATTCGTCGGGAAAGTGGAGTAGAGTGTGTCAGGGAAGAGGTTCTCCCCCGGATGGACATGTTTACGGGCTATCAGACCCGGCTGAAGATGGTGAAAGACCTGGCGAAACAGTTGGAGGAGACTCGTGGGGCAGTACCAATTACGATAATGGAGAGGGAAGGGGGGTGGGGGGGTAAACAATCCAGGAGGTGGAGAAGGTGGTATCCAGCAGAGTGACCGTATTGTGTCTTTGGAGGCGGAGATGTCAATCCTAGGGATCTGTGCAAGTCGCTGCGGTCAAAGGTGGAGGACCAGAAGAATACGTCCAAGTGACAAAACCTTAGTCTGCTGGAGGGAGTGGATGAACGAGCACAACAAGCTACATCACAAGGATGTTGGCCAGGTTGGTGGAGGGGGAAGGTGTTGGACAAGGCCCCAGAGGTAGACCGGGCCCATAGGTCCTTGAGGCAGAAGCCGAAAGTGGGGGAGCCGCTGCGGGCAGTGATTATGCGGATTGTTGCATAAGGTAAGGTAGGTTGTGTGGGGGGGGAGGGGGCCTTCGGGCAAGAGTTGCCACACCAGTGAGCAATGCTGGTGAACGGGAGTGGTGACTGGGTGGGATTGCGATGTGGCAGGTCTAAAGGATGAGTGTGGTTATGTGCGGGGAGGGTCCATATTGGATGGGCCTGGTTGTGATGGTGGACGGACACTAGAGGGAGGTGGAAGCATAAGCCTCCAGTGAAAATCGTGACATGGAATGTCCGCAGGCTGAATGGGCCGGTTTGCGCACCTTAAGAGCTCGAGAGCAGAGGTCTTCTTGCAGGAGACGCATCTCTGGGTGAAAGATCAGATGAGGCTGAGGAAGGAACGGATGGCACAAGTGTTTCACTTGGTGTTTGATTCGAAGTCAAAGGAAGTGGCCTTTTTTTGAGCAAGAAAACAGGGTTTATGGGGGCCACAGGTGCGGGACCTGCAGGGGAGGTACGCAATAGTGAGTGGGGTGTTAGAGGGAACGTCAGTGGTGTTGGTAAACTTGTATCCACCTAATTGGGATGATGTTGGTTTTGTAAAGAGACGACTGGGAGCAACTCCAGACTGGACGCTCACCAGTTGATTATGGGGGGGTTAAACTGTAATGGAGCGGAGGTTGGATACGTCAAGCCAAAGACGATGGGAAGGTAGAGAAAGATGAAAGAGCTGGGAGAGTTCATGGAAAAAGACAGGGACAGTGAATCCGTGGAGGTTCGGGAACTGGGGTGGGGGCAGTCCTTCTTCTCGCACGTGTTTCGGGTGCATTCCAGGATTGATTTTCTTCATGGTGAGCAGGCGATGCTGATGGGGACAGTAGGGGCGGAACATGCAGGAATTGCGATCTCAGACCATGCGCCGCACTGGTTAGATGTGAGGCTTTGTTTGAGACAGGTGCAGAGGCCGGGGTGGAGGTTAGAGTCGAGACGTTTGGCTGATAAGGAGTTTTGTGGGAGTCTTGTGGTGATTAAGAACTATGTTGAGGCGTCCAGTTGTGATCATGGAGCGAGTGGTCACTCCTGCTTGAAGGCACAGGATAGAGCTCTTTTTACCCAATACCGGGTGGAATTTTGATTAAAAAGCGTAGGTGAATGTTGGAGGAGTAGTTTCTCCCAGGAGTGGTATGTCTGCTGGCTATCAGACCTGGCAGAAAACAGTGAGAGAACAGGCTAACGAGTTGGAAGCCTGTACTGCAGTAGCAACAGCCAATGTAAGCACGGTGGCAGGGCAAGGGCTGATTCAAGCTGGAACGCCCCATATGGAAGAGCCAATGCCATTTATTAAAGAGGAATTCTGCCAGCAGTGGAAGGCAATGTGTGAGGATCGCTCGAAGGCCATCAAAGGAGCTGTGGCACCACTGAAGAGTTCTCTGGAGCAGGTGGAGAAGTATTTAGAGGTGCAGAGGTCGCAGTTTTGGTAGATCGAAGGAGTGATCTCGGACCACAGCGATCGTGTGGTGGATCGAGAGGAGGAGGTGGGGCGTGGAGAAGGGGTGGGACAGGCAGGTTTTTCACTCGGGGTTTGATTTGAAATCGAGGGGAGTGGTGATTTTAATGAGCACAAAAATCTAGGGGATCAGTGTAAAACGTTGAGGGCAAAGGTGGAGGAGCACGAAAATGCCTCAAGAAGGCAGAATCTGTGAATAGTGGGCCTGCCTGAAGGAGTGGAAGGTGTGAGTGCCATGAGGTATGTCTCAAAGGGCTGGTGGCTGAAGGGGTGCTCGATAAGGCACCTGAAGTGGACCGAGTGCATAGGTCCCTGAGGCAGAAGCCGAGAGTTGGAGAGTCACCGTGGGCGGTGATTGTGAGACTCCACAAATTTGTGTAGAGAGAGAAGATTCTACGATGGGCCAGGGAAAAGCGTACCTGCGACTGGGAGGGGTATAACATCGATTTTATCAGGACATCAGAGCCAAGTTGGCAAAGTGGCAGGCAGGCTTCAACAAGGCCAAAGCGGTGCTGTACCAGCAGCAAATCAGGTTTGGGGTGCTCTACCCGGTGAAATTATGGGTGACGTTCGGAGGTCTGGAGTATTATTTCGAGACCCCAGAAGCACCTGAAGACCTCATTAAAAAGAGTATAAACTAGGGGAGAACTGAGCGGATAATGCGTGGGAATTGGGGTGATGGCACTTTGTAATAGTTGGGAGTATGTTTGAAGTGAGGGGAGTGATTGCGGGATTTTTGTCTTTTTTGGGGGGCCGGTTTTGCTGTTTAATGTTGAGATTGTAAGGGGTTATAGGGGTGAAGAGTTCGTGGGGATGAATGTTCCCAACCCCCTCCTGTTTTATGGGACTGCTGAGGAGTGGGGAAGGGGGAAGGAAGGGGAGGTCATTGGGAGGTGCTTTTGGGCAGGGGCGGCCACGCCAGCAGATGATGCTGGTTGGGGGGGGGGGGGGGGGGGGGGGGGGGGGGTTGTGCCGTGGCAGGGGGTGAGAGATGACATGGTCAGGGGCAGAGAAACGGGCCACCTGGGATGGGCTAGGTAGAGTGGAATTAAGGGGGCGGGAGTCAAGAAGGGAAGTTGACAGACGGTAGAGGGGATTGGAAGAGGCTGGTGTGGAACGTCCAGGGACTGAATGGGCCGGTTAAACGATCGCGGGTTTTCGCGCGCACCTCAGGAGCTTGAAAGCGGGATGGTCTTTCTGCAGGAGACTCACCTCCATGTGAAGGACCAGGTTAGGTTAAGGAAGGGGTGGGTCAGGCAGGTTTTTCACGATCTGAAAGAGAGGGGAGTGGCGATTTTAATGAGCAAAAAAATTGGATTTGTGAGTGCGAAGGAGGTGAGGGATTCGGGTGGGAGATATGTGATTGTGATTGGGGTATTGGAAGGGGCACTGGTGGTGTTGGTAAATGTGTGTGCCCCAAATTGGGACGATGTGGGTTTCATGAGGGGGTTGCTGGCAGAATTCCCAGATTTGGCCACGCACCAGTTATCATGGGAGGAGATTTTAACTGTGTCCTGGAGCCGAGGGTGGATAGGTTGAGCCCCAGGTCAATGGTTAGGGGACAAACGGCGAGGGAGATGGTGAGGTTTTGGGTATGGTGGATCCATGGTGTTTTCTGAACCTAGTGGAAAGGGGGTATTCCTTCTTTTCACACACCTATAAGGTGTATTCAAGAACTGATTACTTTGTAGTGAATCGGGAGATTTTGGTTGGGGTGGAGGGGGCAGATTATGCGGGGTAGTTATTTTGGATCATGCGCCCCACTGGCTGGAGAATCGGTTGAGAGTGGGATGAGAGCGGAGGCCGGGGTGGAGGTTTGACTCGGGGTTGTTGGAGTATGTGGGGCTGAATCAGAATGGGGAGATGTCAGCAGCCATTTTCTGGGAAGCACTGAAGGCAGTGGGCCGGGGGGGGGAAATTATTTTGTTTAAGGCTCATGCGGATAGGGAAAGGAGGGAGGAACATGACCGTCTAGTGAGCGAGATAGTGGAGGTGGACAGGGAATATTGGAGTGTGCCCACCGTGGAAGGGTTGGCGAGGAGGAAAACATTGCAGAGGCAGTTTGACAAGCTGACAATGGGGAGGGCGGTTGGGCAACAGCATAGGGCAAGAGGGATGCAATATGAGTGTGGGGAGAAGGCGAGCTGCAGACTGGCGCACCTGCTGCATAGGCAGGCTGTGTCAAGGAAAATAGTGAAGATACAGACTGGGGCATGTGGTGTCGGAGCCAGGGAGGATAAACAAAGTGTTTAGGGAGCACTACTTTACGAGGCGGACCCGCGGAGAGAGGAAGGGGACATGGGGCAGTTTCTGGACGAGCTGAAATTTCCCCAGGTGGAGGAAGCAAATAGGTAGGCATTGGAGGAGCCCCTGGGGCTGAGGGAGGTGTTGGATAATATCAGGGGTATGAAGTCGGGGAAGGCCCCTGGGCCAGATGGGTATCCGGAGGAATTTCATGAGGAATTTGCGACGGACCTGACACCACATCTGTTGGGGGTGTTTAATGAAGCACTGGTGAAGGGGGAGTTGCTAGAGACGATGCGCAGGCAGTAATCACACTAATCCCGTAAAAAGGAAAGGACCCGTTGGAATGTGGGTCGCATTCAACCGGTGTTTTATCTGGATAAGTCTTCTTCCTCACAGCTCAGATGGCAAGCCAGTAATTCAACAATTTCTGCCTTTTAGCATCCACTTTTTAATCTATTTTCACCCTCTAGAGCAGGGGTGGGCAAACTACGGCCCGCGGGCCGCATGCGGCCCGCCAAAGGTCTTTATGCGGCCCACCAAGATCAAGTCATTTAAAAAAAAATAAAAAAATAAAAAACATTTTTTTTTTAATTTTAAGGTTAATGGAGTTGGGTTACTGGTATAGGGTGGATACGTTGACTTGAGTAGAGTGATCATTGCTTGGCACAACATGTGTTTCATGTGAAGTTTCTACTTTAAAATATTAATTAATAAAAATTAATTGCTTTTTTTTTTCCTTTAAAAACCTTTTATTTTGGCTATTTTAAATATTAATTATTTTACTTAATATACTATGCGGCCCTTTAAAATTGTGAATTTCTGAATGTGGCCCTTGCACGGAAAAGTTTGCCCACCCCTGCTCTAGAGCGAGAGAGAGAGAGAAAGAGAGAGAGAATGACCAACACTGAACCAAATTGCCAGCTCCAGCTGCAAGTCAAAATTATGCATCAGAAAATCGTAAACTTCCCTCAGTCCCCATGAGAACATCAGTTTTGCTCAACAACTCTGAAAATTTCACCCAAAGCACCACCACTGAGAAAAAAAACTATGCATTCACTTATTTTTAGATCAACTGCACCTCAATTATTATTTATATAGTTTATGCCCAATTGTTAGTGTATATTTGAGTTCTACGGAGGACTAGACCAGATTCATCTTCATCGGAAAAGAGATGCGCAAGCCTTTGCTGCATAAGGATCTAAAGTAACATTTCACTTAAACTGAAATAGTTAAAATTGCCAAATATAAATATAGTAATCAACATATTCTGAAACTTTGTCAGCCTTTACCTGAACATTAACCTATTGTTTCAGATGTGTATTTCCAGTAATGAACACAAAAGACTCCATGAAGCTACGTATGTTTATAAGAGCTTTATCTCAAAGTTAGTCTTTTAATTTTTCTTCCTCTTAGCAGGTATATGAAAATTTTCAGGAAATTGATACGGGGCACAATAACTTTTTGACATAATATATTGCTTGCTAATGCACTCACTGCTAATTTTAAAATCATTTAGACAAGATAATCTTACAGCATAGCTGCAGACCTCCCGCCCAGCTAGATTCAATGAGGCTGAAATTCTGCATTGTTTCGCCGGCTCGTCCACCGTAGCTGTCGGAAGACCTATGGACATCCTGGAAAAATAGCATAAACAGTAACAAAATGAAGCTTTTCCAGGGTTCCCGTGGCTTTTCCACTTGTCTGTCGTAATGCCAGTGAGAACCCCGCGAAAATATACCCCTCAAATCCAAGCCTTGCTTTTCATTCTAATCTTTGTTGATTAGCCTGAATTAAATTTGCTATTATTCACACTTAGTCAGACAGATCACATGAAAATTGAAAACGTGTTCCCACTCAGTTATTGTACTCCCACCAGTCAACCTGACAGCATCAAAATACAGTCAAACAAATCAATGCCGACATTACCAAATACCATATTAACACAAGAAAATTAAAACAATTTCACAACAGCTTACCCAGACTGGCTTGTTGCTGGTCCATCTGATCCTGGTTGAGCTATGTCAGGTGTGAGAACATAAAGGCTATTATTCTTAGGCAAGTGAAGAGACCTCAGAATAGTCTACAGATGAGGAGAAAAACAAGTGCAAGTTAAATCGCATTGATTTAAAGCAGATCAAAATAATCATAATAATGTGACAAAAACAAAACGGTTATCAACCATGCTTACATTCCAGGAGGCTAAGTCCTTGAAAGACAATCTAAACAGTACCCAAAATTTCTGATCACCTTGGTTCCCAACTTAACAAACAGGATACAAACCTTAAATGGTATGAATCCTCTCAGTAGAATACATGCATATCAAAATGAATAAAGATATAAATTATTTGTGTTGGGTTTTTCTAATGCCACCTCATTTGGTCCCAAACAAGGACCAAGAAAGGATTTAAAGTAGCAGATCCGAGAAATTTTGGTCTCCCACAGTACAATATCACAGCCATGATTAGTTTGCAATGAAGTTACATGTTACGAATGGAATTTTTTTAATGTATATGATGCCAATTATATAAATGCTATTACATGGTGATTGTTCGTCTAAAAGGCCACAGGTGGCCTAATGAACACTCTACCATCCTGATACATGATGCAATGAGTAGGGAGTTGCTGAGCAATCATAGAAATCAATTTCAAATAAGTCTTGTTACAATCCCAGATGATGTTACTACTGGACAAGTCAGACTCCAGGTTGGAACCAGGTTTGACCAATCAAAACTTTTATTTTTTGCTTGGAAACGTGGCTACTGAACAGATTCATAGGGATTGCTGATGGACTATCAACAAAAGAATAAAACATTGATTAAACAAGAAAAGATTAACTATAATGTTTGCTGCTGATAGGTCCATGAGTGAGCAGCAAATGTGGGAGAGGAACAGGCTGTGATTCGAGGAACAGGTTGCTGCAGAATCGTCAAGCTCACTGGCCCATCCTTCTAGCATTTTCAATAAATGCTCCCGGAGACATATGGAGGGACTTTGCAGCCCAAGCCTGTTCCAAACTGAAAAGAATGTAAGCCAATTAATGAAATCTACCCTCATAATTTATCCTTTATGGTATCATCATGGTGGTATTATTGTGGTGGATCAATGTTGCACCCAGACCAAGAACAAACTATTTGCAGTATCCAAAACGGAATGCAGTGCTACAGATGAAATTTGACTTAAGGCTCTGTACAACTGAAGCACATCTTTCTCCATTTTAAGAATTAACATTTTATTCCCCATTTTGATTTCTTTTTGAATCGCGTCCTCGCTTTTTGTGCATTTGTTTACAAGGATACATAAATCAATTTGCTTTTTTCCAGTCCTAGTTTGTCAATGTTTAGAAAATATTCCAGTTTGTACTAGTTGTATCCAAAGTACATGTCCGCACACTTACATCACTGAACATATAAGCAAGGAACAGTAACCATTCAGCCCCTCAAGCCTGTTCCGCCATTAAGATCATGGTTGATCTGATAGTAACCTCAAATCTGCATCCCACCTACCCCAAATAACCTATCAATTCCTTTCTTACCAAGCATTTATCCACCTCTGCCTTAAAAATGTTCAAAAGATTCTGCTCCCACCACCTTTTCAGGAAGAGTTCCAAAGACTCTCAACCTTCAGAGAAAATTTTTTGCCTCATCTACATTTGAGGGTGACCCCTTAATTTTAAACCGTGACCCCTGACCCCCCTAATTCTTTAGAAGAATAAGTCACCTCTTATTCTTCTAAACCCCAGAGGATACATGTCTAACCTTTCCTCATAAGACAACCTAACCCACCAGTTTCAAGTATTAGTCTGGTAAACTTTTTCTGAACAGCTTCCAACACATATATATCCTTCCTTAAAATGGTCACCAACATTGTACACAGTACTCTAGGCGTGGACTCATGTTTGCTCTATATAACTGAAATATAACTTTTCTACTTTGGTATTCAATTCTTGCAATAAATGATAACATTCGATCAGCTTTCCTAATTACTTGCTGTGCCTGCACACTAGCATTTTGCGATTTAGGACACCCAAATCCCTCTGGATTTCAGAGCACTGTAATCTCTCACATTTAGATAAAGTTTCTTCTTTATCCTTCATGTCAAAAGGATAATTTCACATTTTCTCACATTATACTCCATTTGCCAAATCTTTGCCTACTCACTTAACCTATCTATCTATATAGGATGTATATCTGGAGGCGAGGTTTGCAAGTCTGGAAGAACTGCGGGAGAGGGTACAGCTACAAAAGGAAAGCAAGTTCAGGTATATCCAAGTGTGGGACTTTGCATAGAAAAAATGGAGAGGGTTTCCCAAGCTGCCGGAGTATACCCGGCTGGAGCGGTTGCTGCTCCCAGATGTTGACGGGTAGGGTAGGATTGGGGATATGTATGGGTGGCTGGGGGAGCAGGGGGCTGCGCAGGTGGTAAGGATTCAGGAGAAATAGGAAGAGGAGAGAAAGAGATAGGATGGGGAATGTGGAGTGAGGCGACGTGCAGGGTGAATTCAACCTCCTCGTGTGCGAGGATGAGTTTTATTCAGTTTAAGGTAGTGCACAGTGTGCATATGACTCTGGCGAGGATGAGTGGGTTCTCCCAGGGGGTGGCAGTCAAGTGTGGACGAGGACCAGCAAATCACGCACATATGTTCTGGGGCTGCAAGAAGTTGAAGAGATGCTGGGAGGGGATGTTTGGGACGGTATCAAAGATTTTGGGGGTAGAGGCCAGGCTGGATCCTATGGTGGCAATTTCTGTGGTATCGGAAATGTCGGAGCTGATGGAGGGGAGGAAGGCCGAGGTTGTGGCCGTTGCCTCTCATGTTGCCCGGTAAAGGATTCTGTTAGAATGGCGGCCTGGCTGGAGGACCTGCACCACTTTCTCCGGCTGGAAAAGATCAAGATGGAATTCAGGAGATTAGCGGAGAGCTTGTTTTAAAAAAAGTAAACGTCTATGAATCTAACCACCTTCAGAGCTAACTATCCCCAAACTGTCCCACACCTTATAGATTTTAAGATTTTTAACAATCCAGTAACTGTTATCACACAATATAGTTACATAGCTTGAGGTTGCTTTGGAGGTACTCCAGAAGTTTGCTTTTCAAATCGGGTTTCCTTGGGGCTGGTTTAGCTCTCTCAGCTAAATCGCTGGCTTTTAAAGCAGACCAGCAGCACGGTTCGATTCCCGTACCAGCCTCCCCGGACAGGCGCCGGAATGTGGCGACTAGGGGTTTTTCACAGTAACTTCATTGAAGCCTACTCGTGACAATAAGCGATTTTCATTTCATTTCATACACTATTTGTTGAGAGTTAAACAGTTATTCCTGCTGTTGAATGAGATCTAGAACAACAACTTCCTGCATAAGTTTAAGCAGCTCCTTGTTTGTTGATGGGTGTAAATTTGGATGGAAATGTGAAAAAGGAGAATACATTTTTTTAAAAGTTTAAGTAGGTCCTTAAATACGTTTTCTCCCCTTTGATGTTTCCTTTACATGACCTAACTTTTAAAACTGCACTCTCCCAGACTAATTTACTTTCCATCTCTTGATTTATGCTTTTACGGTTTACAAACAAAATAAACTCACTCAACCAGATCCAACAGAGGGCGGTAGTGAGAAGTGAATGAGGGGGATTCTGGGAGAAGTTGACTCGCTTGCCACAACTGAGAACCCAGTGTGAAAGAACGGTAAAGCCCCAAACATTACATTGCCGTAGCGTTTCCATCCTTCCCTCCTCCTCAAACCAAAAAGAGATTCAGAGGCTGTTAGATAATTGTTTATGACTTAGAAACAGCAGAGCCTCAGGGACTATGGGAAAGCTTGATTGGTATGGCATGCAAGATGTAGGAGAGTTTGGATCCACAAGACATCCAGGGCAGTCATATCTGCAAGAGTGCCAGAGGGTAGCAGCCTTGAAAAACCTGTGGCGGATTTGGGTCTCTTTACTGCGCACCATAGAAGAGGGAAAGAGGTTTCTGGCACACAGTCGTACCAGAAAATGGTCACTCCAAATCATGATAGGTAGGCAAGGAGTGCAGGGATGGCAGGAGAATGGGTGACCATTCGTCAAAAGGAAAAGGGACAGCATATCCATGAAACCCAGACTCCTTGGAGACATCTAACAGGTATGCAATTTTAGATTCATACGAAGTGCGCAATACGACTGAATCAAGTGACTTGAGGGAAAACACTACAACCCTGGTGTCTCTAGGAAAAGAGAGCAAGGTTGGTAGGCAGACTAGAAGTGTGTGTGTGTGTGTGTGTGTGTGTGTGTGTGTGTGTGTGTGTGTGTGTGTGTGTGTGTGTATGTATGTATGTATGTGTGTGTATGTATGTATGTAACAAAATTGGGGAACTGGAAGCAAAAATTGCTCTCGGAGTGTAGCATTGACAGAAATGTGGATCAAGCCAGAACAGGACAGAATACTCAATATCCCGGGTTATAAGATTTTAGTAGAAACAGGGTGGGCAAAAAGGAAGGGGTGTAGCAGTCTTGGTCAAAGATATATCATAGCCCTCAGCCACCCCGCCCCCTCGGCCGCCCCAGCCGCTGATATTTTCTCATCACCATTCTCCTGTCTTCTCCCCATAAGCCCTGATCCCCTTATTAATCAAGAACTCCCCTTATTAATCAAGAACCCCTCCCTCTCAGCCAACCCATAAGACATAGGAGCATAATTAGGCCAATCAGCCCATCGAGTCTGCTCCGCCATTCAATCATAGTTGATATTTTCTGATCCCCATTCATAGAACATAGAACACTACAGCACAGAACAGGCCCTTCGGCCCTCGATGTTGTGCCGAGCAATGATTACCCTACTTAAACCCACGTAACCCGTATCCCAACAATCCCCCCATTAACCTTACACTACGGTCAATTTAGTATGGCCAATCCACCTAACCCGCACATCTTTGGACTGTGGGAGGAAACCGGAGCACCCGGAGGAAACCCACGCACACACAGGGAGGACGTGCAGACTCCACACAGACAGTGACCCAGCCGGGAATCGAACCTGGGACCCTGGAGCTGTGAAGCATTGATGCTAACCACCATGCTACCGTGAGGCCTCAGATTCCCCTGCCTTCTCCCCATAACCCCTGATCCCCTTATTAATCAAGAACCCCTCCCCCTCAGCCGACCCAGCCACTCCTCCCCTCAGCCGACCCAGCCACTCCTCCACCTTTTCCTTGCTTCCTGTCCATTCTAAATATCCAGTACCCTGCAATATTCAGGTATCAATCCATGTCCTCCTGCAGCCATCATTCCGGAATGGTTATCAAATCATTCCTATTTATTTCTATGTGCACTTCACCACAATAAACTTTGTCTGCCATTGTTGTTTCTTTCAAAAAAAATTTTTTTTTCATTTTTTCCAATTATGGGGCAATTTAGTGTAGCCAATCCACCTACCCTCCACATCTTTGGACTGTGGGGGTGAAACCTATGCAAACACGGGGAGAATGTGCAAACTCCACACGGACAGTGACCCATGTAACTAGTAGAGTTGATGAGGGGGAGCTATTGGATGTGGTTTATTTGGACTTTCAGAAGGCTTGCAAAAAAGTCCCAGACAAGAGATTAGTGTGTAACTTTAAAGTGTTGTGATTGGAGGCAGTGTATTGAGATGACTAGAAAACTGGTCGGCATACGGGAAACAAAGAGTTGGAATAAACAGGTCTTTTTTCAAATTTCAGGCAGTGACTAGTAGAATACTGCAGGCATCAGTGTTAGGAACCCATTTATATTAAAGATTTAGATGATGATAATAAATGTAATATCTCAAAATTTACACATGACACAAAGTTGGGTGAGAGGGTGAACTGTGAGTGGGATGCAGAGATGCTTCCTTTGTGATTTGGACAAGTTGAGTCCTGGACAGGCAAATACTGTCCAGTGCGAATAATTGAGAGGTTATCCCCTTTGGTAGCAAAATACAGGAAGGCAGATTATCTGAATGGCTGAAAATTGAGAGGGAGGAATGTACAACGAGCCCTGTGTTCTTGTACACCAGTTACTGAAAGTAAGCATGCAGGTGGTCAAGAAGGCAAGTGATATGTTGGCCTCCATAGTGAGAGGATTTAAGTACAGGAGTAGGGATATCTTACTGCAGTTATACAGGGCCTTGGTGAGATCACACCTGGAATAGTGTGCACAGCTTTGGTCTCCTTATCTAAGGAAGGATGTTCTTGCTATGGAGGACTGCCGGAAAAGATTTACCAGACTGATCCCTGAGATGACAAGACTGACACACGAGGAGAGATTGAGTCGGTTAGGATTATATTCACTGGAGTTTAGAAGAATGGAGATTATTATTATCTCATGGAAACCTATAAAATTCTTATAGGACTAGACAGGGTAGATGAAGGAAGGATGTTCCTGATGGCAGGGGAGTCCAGATTCAGGGGTCACCATCTGAGGATACAGGTAGACTATTTATCGACTGAAATGAGGAGAAATTTCTTCACCAGAGGGGTGAGCCTGTGGAACTATCACAGAAAGCAGTTGAGGCCTAAATATTGTATGTTCCCAAGGAGAAGTTAGATATAGCCAAAGGGATAAAAGGATATGGGGGAAAGCAGGAACAGGTTACTGAGAAAGATGATCAGCCATGATCATAATGAATGACAGAGCAGGTTCGATTAACCGAATGGCCTTCTCCTGCTCTTATTTTCTATGTTTAATATTCCTTGCAAGCTTTTTTCCACATCTCCATCATGAAACTCTCTCTCTTTATACCCCTTTGTCATTTTTATACAGCTCTCCCATTCCATTGAATTTGCACTTTTTCTTAAATTTAGTGAAACCTTTACTTTTAGCTTGATACAATTTCTTACCTCATTTGGAGGCCTTGTTGTTTAACTACAGAAGTGGAACTTTGGTCTTTTGGGATTAGTTGAGTATGCATGGCAGTGCTGATTTCTGCCTTTCTGAAGGATCTATGTCAGCAGTGAATGTTATTTTGGAATTGGTTTCAGGATATAGGATGTGAGCATTGCTGGAAAAAGCAGCATTTGTTGCTCATCTCTAAATGCCCTTCAAAAGGCGATATGAAGCAAACTTCTTACAATAGTGACGTTTAAGGGGCACCTTGACAAATACATGAATAGGATGGGAATAGGGGGATACAGAACCCGGAAGTTTGGAACATTTTAGTTTAGACGGCAGCATGGTTGGAACAGGCTTGGAGGGCCGAAGGGCCTGTTCCTGTGCTGCACTTTTTTTTGTTCTTGAACTGCCACAATCCATCTGGTGTCGGTACACCCACAGCGCTGTTTGGAAGGGTATTTCAGGTTTTTGACCCAACAATGAAGGAATGGTGGGATAGTTTCAAATCAGGGTATTGTGCAGCTTGGAGAGGAACTTGCAGTGATGGTGGTGGTCCATGTATCTGCCACCCTTATCTGTCCAGGTGGTAAAGGTCACTGGTTGCAAGGTGTTGTCAAAAGAAGCTTGGTGTGTTTATGATACACATGGCTGCCACTGTGCACAGGTGGGGGAAGAGAGGGAATGATTACGGTGCTTAATTTTTTTTATGTTTATCTCTGTCGCTCCCTTTCCAGGTGTCTCTTTCTCTCCTCCAAAAGCCATCAAAAAATTTAACATTCTAATTACTCACTATAAATATCCTGCATGAGTGAACTTCTTTATCACAGACTGGACTCATCAAGAAAAACACTTTATTTTTGTCAAACTATGTACAATTCGTGGGATTGTAGAAAATCTCATTTATTTAGCTGGTAAAATTTTTTACACCCATTTTTCATCTGAAATTTTTGAAATGCAGAAAGGTAAAAACAGATTCTGCATGTGCAGAGTTCATTAACAAAGGAAGAAAGTGTTCATATTTTTCAAACATTATCCAAACACGGGTACCTGCATTATCATTGGTTAATGCATTTCTTCTTGAAAAATATTCAAAAAGATGGATTAGAGATGAAAATATGGTTAAAACAGTGTTGTGGCACAGTATCTTGTTCAAATTGCAAACATCTCAGAAATCAAAGGTAAACCTAAAATTCTGCTGGGCGCAGCATCTTGGCAACTACTGAAGTATCTGAATTTTAAGAACCTCAGAAAATACTGATGTCCATTTTACAAACCAAGTTATAAATCTAATAATCTGCCAAGTATTGGGAACCAGCTACTATCTCCTGAGACGGTGGGTAATTTCAATTTCTCTTTCCAGCAATGTATTCAAAAGGAATAAAACAAAAGTTATTATAGTCACCATGTGGAAATCAAATCCAACATGAATTTAATATGACAAAGAAAACTTACACTGTCGCTTATATCAGTTGACTTCCAACCTTTTAACTGCATTTGAGATATAGGAATTTGTAGCTCATTTTCTAATATTTGCTTGATAGCACCTGAAAGATTAAAAAACTTCATTAATTCAATGTTAATTCCAGCAAATTAGCCAAGTGTCAAGGCAATATTACAACTACTTAAACAAAACACTCTTCACCATTCATACACATTGCAGGCATACTTGACAAGTGGCAATTAAGGGCTAGCTTTAATGTGTCATAAGCCAAGTCTGGAAACTGACCCTGTATCTGCAATGTTGTTACCAAGCAGAACTATTGTTGTCAGTCTGCTTTGTCCAAAATCTAGTCTTGAATAAGCAATAATTTTGAGCCCACATTGAGAAGATTGAAATTGTCATGTTAGACTCTCAACTCTATCCCTTTTCTCAGTCTGAGTTTTGGGCTGACCCAGACAGCTCAAAATATTGGAGACCAAACTCATTTTTCAATGCCATATAGTGATTTGCAGAGGCCACAACCGTCTACCCCATAACATCGGTGTCGTTTGGTAACAAGTATGTGTAACAAGTGTATGAATGGTGTGAAAGAGGAGGTGGCCAAGGATGGTTCTTTAGGAAACTCCTGAGGTACTGGTGTACAGCTTAGAAGAGAAGTCTTACAACACCAGGTTAAAGTCCAACAGGTTTGTTTCAAACACTAGCTTTCAGAGCACTGCTCCTTCCTCAGGTGAATGGCCCCAGTGAATGACCCCAGTCCAACGCCGGCATCTACACATCATAGCTTAGAAGTAAGGATGACAAACGCTTTTGCAATATTGGGATATCCAAGACTGGTACCAAGGGAGGCAATATCCCCAAGTAGATAACATTCGTGATTTTGAGAAAGCTCGTGTGGCTAAATGTGTTAAAAGCTTTAGAGTGGTTCACATTTAGAATGAGAGATAATCCACCATAACTACACTTAGAGAAAATGCCATTCTTTAATTTAGTTAATTTTTTTGAGTTAAAATTAAAATTCCTGACCAAACCAAAACGATTATACAGGCCCACTTGGCACACACTCCCTCCATTGACGCAGGTGACATTTCTCTCATCACTGATATCATTGTTGTGTGCCCATTATCTGTCTACCGCTTGCCACCTCTCTCCCAAACACTCATTGTATTTGCTCGCAGCCACTCTCCACAGCTGTTGCTGCACCGCACTTGCAACAAAGGTAGCTGAGTAGATGTTCTTTGATTTTGACATAAGTAATTCATAGGTTCACTTGACAGAGGTGGGTGAAGAAAGAGGGCAGGACAGTTAAATTCAATGAGATGATTGGTATTGGGGAGGTGGGGGAGGGGAATGCAGGGTTGAAAAAGTAGTAGTGTTCTACATATTTCTCTTATTTGAATAAAATTTGTTTTGCTTTCAATGTCTGAGTTTTAACATAAATAAAAAAATACAATTTCATTAGAATTTAGAATACATCACAAAGTGGAAAAGAAACAAAATCTAATCAAATTCAAAATGGAAAGATTAACTTATCGCACGAATAAATTGTTACAAAGATACTGATTAGGAAAACCGCCTTAGAAAAACCGGTTTGTCTTGACAATTAATATTTTGCACCATTTTAAGCAGTTACTTTCACTGCTGATCAAAATGGTTTTCCTGTTGTTAGTCCCATCAATGCTTCTTTAATATTGAAAAAATGATTAGGGACAAACTGGAGCTTCAGCTCAGCAAGTCCAGACACATCATAGAACATAGAAAAATACAGCACAGAACAGGCCCTTCGGCCCACAATGTTGTGCCGAACTTTTGTCCTAGAACAAATTAATCTACACCCCATCATTCTACCGTAATCCATGAACCTATCCAATAGCCGCTTGAAGGTCCCTAATGTTTCCGACTCAACTACTTCCACAGGCAGTGCATTCCATGCCCTCACTACTCTCTGGGTAAAGAACATACCTCATCTGGGAGTTGTAAACACAGGAGTATGTTGGCAGATCAAATCTGCTATCTTCTTATATCTTTTCAACTGGCAGAGTGATACTTCTGAGAATTCCAAAAAACTCAGACCACAAACTTCTCAGATAGAAGTCATACAACATGTACAGCAAAAGCTGCAAATATTTAAATATGCAAATATTTAAATTTCATTTGTATCTTTAAAATGTTAAACGTTATGTCCGGTACAAAGTGACACTGAAAATAAGTGGCTAAGAAAGGTTTTCAGAAAATATTTGAAATTATTTATTTTCAAATGCATCAAGCTCACTGTAAACCATCATGGTGGAACTGTTCAACAAACCCCACCCCTCACGCCCAAACATACAGGAGTTGGATGACTGGGAGATCATCAATATCCATTGAACTCCCATATACAGTTATGTGCGTCATATTCAGAAACTTGGCCAACTCTTTTGAGTGCATGCAGCAGATAATTAATATACATGCTGCAACGTATTTCACAAGTTCTGTAAAAGGTGCCTCCCAACACCCAATCTTGTTCTACATTATGTAACTCGTGTTTATATCATCTTATTCTCCCCAACCTATTTATCGCAAATAGCCTATTAAGATGGACCATGTCTATACCTTTTGTTATTTTAAATTCAAGAAAATCTGACTAGTAAACATTGTTGGCCTCACATTATCCTTTCTACCTCGTTCAAACGTCAACTCCCAAAGGCTGTTCCACACTCGTCTATCATTTCCATGCAAACTACCCAGACTTCAGAACAGCAAACACAACACCATACAACCCTGCCATGGCAATCTCTGCAAGACGTGCCAGATCATTGACACAAAAAACACCATTACACGTGAGAAGACCTCCCACCAGGTACGTGGTACATACTCGTGCGACTCGGCCAACGTTGTCTACCTCATACGCTGCCGGAAAGGATGTCCCGAAGCGTGGTACATTGGCGAGACCATGCAGATGCTGCGACAACGAATGAACGGACATTGCGCGACAATCACCAGGCAGGAATGTTCCCTTCCAGTCGGGGAACACTTCAGCAGTCAAGGGCATTCAGCCTCTGATCTCCGGGTAAACGTTCTCCAAGGCGGCCTTCAGGTCATGCGACAACTCAGAATCGTTGAGCAGAAACTTATAGCCAAGTTCCACACATATGAGTACGGCCTCAACCGGGACCTGGGATTCATGTCGCATTACATTCATCCCCCACCATCTGGCCTGGGCTTGCGAAATCCTACCAACTGCCCTGGCTTGAGACAATTCACACCTCTTTAACCTAGGGTAACCCCTATCTCTGGATCTGTAAAGATTCAATTACCTGCAAATGCTCGCATTCTAAGCATTGTCTGGCATCTTTGAATTTGTCTATATATATGTTTCTAGAACAAACCTCTTAATTCACCGGAGGAAGGAACAGTGCTCCGAAAACTAGTGCTTGAAACAAACATGTTGGACTTTAACATGGTGTTGTAAGACTTCTTCCCATTCAACTAGATCTTGGCTGATCTTCTACCTCTGCCATTTTCCTGCACCAGCCCCATGTCCTTTGATATCTTTGTAATCTTTAACATAAGATAAAAGAAGTATCTCAATAATTTTCAATTCCTCTCTGGCCACAGGAGGGGTGCCAGAGGACTGGAGGATAACCAATGTTCAAGAAGGGATAAGCCAAGAAACTACAGCCCAGTCAGTTTAACCTCAGTGGTGGGGAAACTATTGGAAGAAATTCTGAGAAATAGAATATCAGCATGGTTTTGTTCAGGGGAAGTCATGTCTGAGTAACTTTATTGAATTTTCAAAGAGGTGACCAGGTGTGTAGATGAGAGGAATGCATTTGACAGAGTCTACTTGGACTTCAGCTTTTGATGAGGTCCCACACGAGAAACTGATAGTGAAGGTAAGAACCGATGGGATACACGGAAATTTGGCAAATTAGATCCAGAATTGGCTGAGTGGCAGAAAGCAGAGGATGATGGTCAAGGGGTGTTTGTCAGACTAGAAACCTGTATCCAGTGGGGTCCTGCAAGGATCAGTGTTGGGGCCCTTGCTGTTTGATTTAGATATGAATGATTTAGATATGAATTTAGAAGGGTTAATCAGTAAGTTTGCCGATGATATGCAAATTGGTGGAGTGGTAAATAGTGAGGAATAGTGAAAAATAGCCTTTGATTCCTGGAGGTTATAGACGGGCTGATCAGTGGCAAATTGAATTCAATCCAGATAAATGAGGTGATGCACTTGTGCTGGAAAAACAAGGCACAAGGGAATACATGATAAATTACAGTACCCTGGGAAGCACGGAGGATCAGAGGGACCTTGTTGTGCATGTACACAGGTTCCTTAAGATAGCAGAGCAGGTGGATACAGTGGTAAAGGCAGCACATGGTATACTTGCCTTTATTAGCTGGAGTGTAGAGTTTAAGAGCATGGAGGGTATGCTGGAACTGTATAAAACATTGGTCAGGCCGCAGCTGGAGTATTGTGCGCAGTTCTGGAATCCATATTATTGGAGGGATGGAATAGCACGTGAAGGGTCCAGAGGAGATTTACCAGGATATTGCCTGGGCTGGAGAATTTTAGTTATGAAGAGAGTTTGGATATTGGATTGTTTTCCGTGGAGCAGACAGAGGGGGGTGCATGATTGATATATATAAAATTATGAGGGGCTTAGATAGAGTCGACAGGAAGAAATCTTTCCCCTTGGTGGAGGAATCCAGGGGGCATAGATTTAAGGCTAGGGGCAGGAGGTTTAGAGGGGATGAGGGAAAACATTTTTACCCAGAGGGTGGTGGGAGTGTGGAACTCGCTGCCTGAAAGGGTGGAGGCAGAGACCCTCATTATGATTTAAGAAGTATTCAGATGTGCACTTGCGATCCCAAGGCATACAAGGCGATGGGCCAAGTGCTGGGAAATGGGATTAGAATAGGTGGTTTTTTTACATCGCAGACTCGATGGGCCAAAGAGCCTTTTCTGTGCTGTATGACTTTATCTTAAAGGTGGCAACAGAGAGAGAGAGAGAGACACACAAATGATTTTAGGAAGGGAATTCCAGCCCAGTGATGGAGACCATGGCTCTCAATAATGATGCAAGAGAGTGACTGATGCACAAGAGGCCAGAGTCAGTGGGATAAAGAACACAATGGGATTGGAGGTGGTATGGTCACAGAAGGTTACAAAAATGGGTAGGGACAAAGCCACGAAGTGATTTAAACAAAAAAAATTAAATTAGATGAAGTTTGTAGAAAGCAGAGGGTAAGAAGCCTGCCATCAGATGTCTCAAAATGCCTAACAGCCCATGAGATACTTTTGAAATGTAGTCACTGCAGGAAACATTGCAAACTCCAACAAACACCAATGTGATAACAAGAAGATAACCTGTTTCTGTAATACTGATTGAGGGATAAATATTGTCCTGGACACCCGGGATTACTCCTCCACTCTTCTTTAAAACCAACCTTTTACATCCACCAGAGCAAGCATACGGGACTTTGGTTTAATATTTCTACCATGCCCAAATGCAACAAGACCTGGACAATGTTCAGACTTGGGCTGACAAATGGCAAGTAACATTTGTGCCACATATGAGGCAGGCAATAACCATCGCCCATGACATTAAATGGCATTACCATCATGGAATCCAGCACCAACATCATCCCAGGAGTTACCATTGTGCAGAAACTGAACTGGATTAGCCATATAAATACTGTGGCTACAAGAACTATGACAAAGGAAAGGAATCCTGCAGCAAATAACTCACTTCCTGAAGTCTGTCCATGATCTTTTAGGCATACATCAGGAACACAGTGGAATGCTCTCCTCTTGCCTGGATGAATGCACGCTAAGAAACGTGACTCCATCTCGGGCAAAGTGGGTGATTGCACCATAGTGATAACAAAGTCTGTAGGTTTCTGGCACTATTTGTTGAATTACTACTCACTAGAGATGCAAGGAAGGGAAAGAATGAAGGAGAAGCAGATGGGAAGTTGTGGCAAGGAGTTAAGTGAAGGATGGATTAAAGAGAGAAGGAAGGCACAGGAGTACAAGTAGGAATGGAATGAGGGTGAAAGAATGAAGGATAAATATAGAGAAAGGTAGAACGGGACAGGATGAGGAGAGAAAATAAAAATATTGTGGCGATCAGGCTTGAAAGAGTTAAATTACAAAGATAGGTTGCATTAATTTGGCTTGTATTCCTTGCATTTAGAAGATTGACAGGTAATCGAATTAGATATTTAAAATGATAAAGGGATATGAGAAGGTAGAAACAGAACAACAGTTCCCTCTGGTGAGTGAGTCAATGGGTGGCTTGGTAGCACAGTGGTTAGCGCAGTTGCTTCACGGCTCCAGGGTCCCAGATTCAATTCCCGGCTTGAGTCACTGTCTGCGCGGAATCTGCACGTTCTCTCCGTGTTTGCGTGGGTTTCCTCCGGGTGCTCCGGTTTGCTCCCACAGTCCAAAGATGTGCAGGTCAGGTGGATTGACCATGCTAAATTGACCTTAGTGTCGAAAAACGTTGGGTGGGGTTACTGGGTTTCAGGGATAGGGTGGAGGTGTGAGCTTGGGTGCGGTGTTCTTTCCAAGTGCCGGTGCAGACTCGATGGGCCGAATGGCCTCCTTCTACATTGTAAATTCTATGAAGGACAGAATCTTAAAATTAGAGCTGGGCCATTTAACAGTGAAATCAGGATGCATTTTTTCTGTACAAAGGAAAAATCCAGAACTTACTGACCCAAAAGCCTGTGAATAATAGGTTCATTTATTATAATAACAATACATCTTTATTAATGTCACAAGTAGGCTTGTATTAACACTGCAGTCAGGTTACTGCGAAAATCCCCTACTCGGAGATCAATGGATTATTTTTAGGGCATCAAAGGGAATGAGACAACGTCAAGTAAATTGAGTGCAGGTACTGAAGTAAAAACAGAAAACGTTGGAAAGACTCAGCAGGTCTGGCATGTGGCAAAATAGACAGTGGCCTCTATTTTAGGCCCGATAAAATCGGACACTAAATTAACAATGGGAAATTTTAAATCAAATCACAGTCAGAACCACAGACAGGCCTGATGGGATTTTGAACTTGGCCAAGCTCTAATACACAGAACTCGTACAAACTGTCAGGACATGTCTAAATCTGCCCTGTTAATCACCCATCAGGAGATTGGTCCTATTCACAGGTATCGATTGTTGGGGCCGCCGAGATAAAGCTCGACTTTCTGGCACCCTGTTACCATATATGGAGTACGGTTACAGGCAAACAATACACCTAGGAATGGGCATCTCGGGTTGGGTTCCTGGTATCCTGCACAGTTGCAATTGGCAATACCATTGGGTATTGTGACCCCCGCCCTAAGACCTCATTAGCTGAGGGCCAAAGAACCTCCTGGCAAGACAAGAGGGGCAGAAAGATCGACCACGGGGACCCTCAACAGCGAAGAATCCATGCAAAGGTAAAAAGAGAAGATTGGAAGACCGATCAGAGATGGAAGGAAGCAGCATGTGAGATCCAACTTCACAAACAAAAGGCCCTGAGGAAATAGAGACTTAGAATCGGACCCACAGTTCGACTGAGTCCATATCACTTTGGGTAGTATTAAGAATCTTGAGATCATTTAGTATTGTTTTGGGACAATTTAAGATGGGTTTATACTGTTTGATAAATAAATTTGGTTGAATCATACATTTGTATTTGACCTTAGTTCATCTCGCAAAGGCAGGCACTTGGGAAAAATATATTTCAGTAATAAACTGGTCAAAGTGACTGAGGTTTTACAGACAACAGGCTGCATCTGTGGTGAGAAACAGTGTTAATGTTTCAAGCTCTGAAGAGGAGTCATACGGACTCAAAAGAACACAGAACATAGAACATTACAGCGCAGTACAGGCCCTTCTGCCCTCGATGTTGCGCCGAACTGTAAAACCACTCTAAAGTCCATCTACACTATTTCCTTATCGCCCATATGCCTATCCAATGACCATTTGAATGCGTTTAGTGTTGGCGAGTCCACTGCTGTTGCAGGCAGGGCATTCCATGCCCTTACTACTCTCGGAGTAAAGAATCTACCTCTGACATGTGTCCTATATCTATCTCCCCTCAATTTAAAGCTGTGTCCCCTCGTGCTGGACATCACCATCCGAGGAAAAAGGCTCTCAATGTCCACCCTATCTAATCCTCTGATCATCTTGTATGCCTCAATTAAGTCACCTCTTAACCTTCTTCTCTCTAACGAAAACAGCCTCAAGTCCTCAACAGCCTTTCCTCATAAGGTCTTCCCTCCATACCAAGCAACATCCTTGGAAATCTCCTCTGTACCCTTTCCAATGCTTCCACATCCTTCCTATAATGCGGCGACCTGAACTGCACGCAATACTCCAAATACGGCCGCACTAGAGTTTTGTACAACTGCAACATGACCTCATGGCTCCAAAACTCAATTCCTCTACCAATAAAAGCTAACACACCGTACGCCTTCTTAACAACCCTCTCAACCTGGGTGGCAACTTTCAGGGATCTATGGACATGGACACCGAGATCTCTCTGCTCGTCCACACTACCAAGAATCTTACCATTAGCCCAGTACTCTGCCTTTCTGTTATTCCTTCCAAAATGAATCACCTCACACTTTTCTGCATTAAACTCCATTTGCCACCTGTCAGCCCAGCTCTGCAGCTTATCTATGTCCCTCTGTAACTTGTAACATCCTTCTGCACTGTCCACAACTCCACCGACTTTAGTGCCATCTGCAAATTTACTCACCCATCCTTCTACGCGCTCCTCCAGGTCATTTATAAAAATGACAAACAGCAGCAGCCCCAAAACAGATCCTTGTGGTACACCACTAGTAACTGGACACTAGTCTGAACATTTCCCATCAACCACCACCCTTTGTCTTCTATCAGCTAGCCAATTTCTGATCCAAACTGCTAAATCACCCTGAATCCCATGCCTCTGTATTTTCTGCAATAGCCTACCGTGGGGAACCTTATCACACGCTTTACTGAAATCCATATACACCAGATCAACTGCTTTACCCTCATTCACCTGTTTGGTCACCTTCTCGAAGAACTCAATAAGGTTTGTGAGGCACGACCTACCCTTCACAAAACCATGTTGACTATCTCTAATCAAATTATTCCTTTCCAGATGATTATACATCCTATCTCTTACAAACCTTTCCAAGACTTTTCCCACAACAGAAGTACGGCTCACTGGTCTATAGTTACCGGGGTTATCTCTACTCCCCTTCTTGAACAAGGGGACAACATTTGCTATCCTCCAGTCTTCTGGCACTATTCCTGTAGACAAAGATGACTTAAAGATCAAAGCCAAAGGCTCAGCAATCTCCTCCCTAGCTTCCCAGAGAATCCTAGGCTAAATCCCATCCAGACCAGGGGACTTATCTATTTTCACACTTTCCAGAATCGCTAACACCTCCTCCTTATGAACCTCAAGCCCTTCTAGTCTAGTAGCCTGTATCTCAGAATTCTCCTCGACAACATTGTCTTTTTCCTGTGTGAATACAGACGAAAAATACTCATTTAGCACCTCTCCTATCTCCTCGGACTCCATGCACAACTTCCCACTACTGCCCTTGACTGGCCCTACTCTTACCCTAGTCATTCTTTTATTCCTGACATATCTATAGAAAGCTTTAGGGTTATCCTTGATCCTACCTGCCAAAGACTTCTCATGTCCTCTCCTGGCTCTTCTTAGCTCTCTCGATAGAGCCTTCCTAGCTAACTTGTAACTCTCAAGCGCCCTAAATGAACCATCACGTCTCATCTTTACATAAGCCTCCTTCTTCCTCTTGACAAGTGTTTCAACTGCTTTAGTAAACCATGGTTCCCTCGCTCGACCACTTCCTCCCTGCCTAATAGGTACATACTTATCAAGGACACGCAGTAGCTGTTCCTTGAACATGCTCCACATTTCCATTGTGTCCATCCCCTGCAGTTTTCTTCTCCAGCCGATGCATCCTAAGTCTTGCCTCATCACATCATAATTGCCTTTCCCCCAGATATGACTCTTGCCTTGCGGTATATACCTATCCCTTTCCATCACTAAAGTAAACGTAATCGAATTGTGGTCACTATCACCAAAGTGCTCACCTACCTCCAAATCTAGCACCTGTCCTGGTTCATTACCCAGTACCAAATCCAATACGACCTCGCCTCTCCTTGGCCTATCTACATACTGCATCAGGAAACCCTCCTGCACACATTGGACAAAAATGGACCCATCTAAAAGTACACAAACTATAGTGTTTCCAGTCAATATTTGGAAAGTTAAAGTCCCCCATAACAACTACCCAGTTACTTTTGCTCCTATCCAGAATCATCTTTGTAATCCTTTCCTCTACATTTCTGGAACTTTTCGGAAGCCTATAGAAAACCCCTAACAGGGTGACCTCTCCTTTCCTGTTTCTTAACTCAGCCCATACTACCTCAGTATTTGAGTCCTCATCAAATGTCCTCTCAGCCACCGTAATACTATCCTTGACTAACAATGCCACCCCTCCCCCTCTCTTACCACCTTCCCCGAGCTTACTGAAATATCTAAACCCCGGCATCTGCAACAACCATTCCTCGCCCTGCTCTATCCATGTCTCCAAAATGACCACAACATCGAAGTCCCAGGTACCAGCCCATGCCGCAAGCTCACCCACCTTATTCCGGATGCTCCTGGCATTGAAGTAGACGCACTTTAAACCACCTTCCTTCCTGCCTGTACACTCCTGCAACTTTGAAACCTTACTCATGACCTCACTATTCTCAACTTCTTGTGTACTGGAGCTACAATTCAGGATCCCAATCCCCTGCTGAACTAGTTTAAACCCTCCCGAAGAGCATTAGCACACCTCCCCCCAGGATATTAGTACCTCTGGTCCAGGTGTAGACCATCCTGTTTATAGAGGTCCCACCTACCCCAGAATGAGCCCCAATTGTTCAGGAATCTGAAACCCTCCCTCCTGCACCATCCCATTCAAAAGAGTTAACTGTTTCGCTCTCCACAGGTGTTGCCAGACCTGTTGAGTCTTTTCTGTTTTTATTTCAGATTTCCAGCAACTACAATATTTTGCTTTTATTTGAGTGGACGGTACAGATTAGCCATTTACAAAATAATAACAAAACAGGTTTGAAGAGCTGAACAGTCCCACTCTCCTATTCCTAAGCACCAAGAGAAAATAATAACTTAAAAAATAGAAGAATTGGGCCCTCGAGCCTGCTCTGTAATTCAATATGATCAAGGCTGATATTCTACCACAGCTCCATTTTCCTGCCCACTCTCTATATCCCTCGATTCACTGAGATTAAAATATTGATCTCGAGAGATGGTGCAAGAGGGAGGGATTCCTGGGGCATTGGGACCGGTTCTGGGGGAGGTGGGACCAGTACAAACCGGACGGTCTGCACTTGGGCAGGACTGGAACCGATGTCCTAGGGGGGTGTTTTCTAGAGCTGTTGGGGAGGGTTTAAACTAATGTGGCAGGGGGATGGGAACCAATGCTGGAAGTTGGAAGGTAGTAAAACAGGGACAGAAACAAAAGGAAGGGGAAAAGTGCAAGGCAGAGAAGACATAGTCAGAAATCCATAAGGGCGACAGTACAAGGTACAGTGACTGAGGGGAGCACAGTGAATAGGCCCAGTAATAACAAAAGGAATAAAACTGGAGATGTTAAGATTCAAAACAGAGGTAAAAAAACCAACATAAGTGTACTTTACTTGAATGCTCGTAGTATTCGGAATAAAGTAAATGAGTTGGTGGCACAAATCATCGTAAATGACTATGATTTAGTGGCCATTACTGAAACATGGTTAAAGGATGGTCACGACTCGGAGTTAAATATCCGAGGGTATCAAACTATTCGGAAGGACAGAGTGGATGGTAAGGGAGGTGGTGTTGCTCTGTTATTTAAGGATGACATCCGGGCAATAGTAAGGGATGACATCGGTGCTATGGAGGATAAGGTTGAATCCATTTGGGTGGAAATCAGGAATAGTAAGGCGAAAAAGTCACTGATAGGAGTAGTCTATCGGCCACCAAATAGTAACGAGATGGTGGGGCAGGCAATAAACAAAGAAATAACTGATGCATGTAGAAATGGGACAGCAGTTATCATGGGGGATTTTAATCTACATGTCGATTGGTATAACCAGGTTGGTCAAGGCAACCGTGAGGAGGAGTTTATAGAATGTATCCGCGATAGTTTCCTAGAACAGTATGTAATGGAACCTACGAGGGAAAAAGCGGTCCTAGATCTTGTCCTGTGTAATGAGACAGGATTGATTCATGATCTCATAGTTAGGGATCCTCTCGGAAGGAGCGATCACAATATGGTGGAATTTAAAATACAGATGGAGGGTGAGAAAGTAAAATCAAATACTAGTGTTTTGTGTTTAAACAAAGGAGATTACAAGGGGATGAGAGAAGAACTAGCTAAGGTAGACTGGGAGCTAAAACTTTATGGTGGAACAGTTGAGGAACAGTGGAGAACCTTCCAAGCGATTTCTCACAGTGCTCAGCAAAGGTTTATACCAACAAAAAGGAAGGACGGAAGAAAGAGGGAAAATCGACCGTGGATATCTAAGGAAATAAGGGAGAGTATCAAATTGAAGGAAAAAGCATATAAAGTGGCAAAGATTGCTGGGAGATTAGAGGACTGGGAAATCTTTAGGGGGCAACAGAAAGCTACTAAAAAAGCTATAAAGAAGAGTAAAATAGAGTATGAGAGTAAACTTGCTCAGAATATAAAAACAGACAGTAAAAGTTTTTACAAGTATATAAGACAAAAAAGAGTGGCTAAGGTAAATATTGGTCCTTTAGAGGATGAGAAGGGAGTTTTAATAATGGGAAATGAGGAAATGGCTGAGGAACTGAACAGGTTTTTTGGGTCGGTCTTCACAGTGGAAGACACAAATAACATGCCAGCGACTGATAGAAATGAGGCTATGACAGGTGAGGACCTTGAGAGGATTGTTATCACTAAGGAGGGAGTGATGGGCAAGCTAATGGGGCTAAAGGTAGACAAGTCTCCTGGTCCTGATGGAATGCATCCCAGAGTGCTAAAAGAGATGGCTAGGGAAATTGCAGATGCACTAGTGATAATTTACCAAAATTCACTAGACTCTGGGGTGGTCCCGGTGGATTGGAAATTAGCAAATGTGACGCCACTGTTTAAAAAAGGAGGTAGGCAGAAAGCAGGAAATTATAGGCCAGTGAGTTTAACTTCGGTAATAGGGAAGATGCTGGAATCTATCATCAAGGAAGAAATTGCGAGGCATCTGGATAGAAATTGTCCCATTGGGCAGACGCAGCATGGGTTCGTTAAAGGCAGGTCATGCCTAACTAATTTAGTGGAATTTTTTGAGGACATTACCAGTGCAGTAGATAACGGGGAGCCGATGGATGTGGTATATCTGGATTTCCAGAAAGCCTTTGACAAGGTGCCACACAAAAGGTTGCTGCATAAGATAAAGATGCATGGCATTAAGGGTAAAGTAGTAGCATGGATAGAGGATTGGTTAATTAATAGAAAGCAAAGAGTTGGGATAAATGGGTGTTTCTCTGGTTGGCAATCAGTAGCTAGTGGTGTCCCTCAGGGATCCGTGTTGGGCCCACAATTGTTCACAATTTACATTGATGATTTGGAGTTGGGGACCAAGGGCAATGTGTCCAAGTTTGCAGATGACACTAAGATGAGTGGTAAAGCGAAAAGTGCAGAGGATACTGGAAGTCTGCAGAGGGATTTGGATAGGTTAAGTGAATGGGCTCGGGTCTGGCAGATGGAATACAATGTTGACAAATGTGAGGTTATCCATTTTGGTAGGAATAACAGCAAACGGGATTATTATTTAAACGATAAAATATTAAAGCATGCCGCTGTTCAGAGAGACTTGGGTGTGCTAGTGCATGAGTCACAGAAGGTTGGTTTACAAGTGCAACAGGTGATTAAGAAGGCAAATGGAATTTTGTCCTTCATTGCTAGAGGGATGGAGTTTAAGACTAGGGAGGTTATGTTGCAATTGTATAAGGTGTTAGTGCGGCCACACCTGGAGTATTGTGTTCAGTTTTGGTCTCCTTACTTGAGAAAGGACGTACTGGCGCTGGAGGGTGTGCAGAGGAGATTCACTAGGTTAATCCCAGAGCTGAAGGGGTTGGATTATGAGGAGAGGTTGAGTAGACTGGGACTGTACTCGTTGGAATTTAGAAGGATATGGGGGGATCTTATAGAAACATTTAAAATTATGAAGGGAATAGATAGGATAGATGCGGGCAGGTTGTTTCCACTGTCGGGTGACAGCAGAACTAGGGGGCATAGCCTCAAAATAAGGGGAAGTAGATTTAGGACTGAGTTTAGGAGGAACTTCTTCACCCAAAAGGGTTGTGAATCTATGGAATTCCTTGCCCAGTGAAGCAGTTGAGACTCCTTCATTACATGTTTTTAAGGTAAAGATAGATAGTTTTTTGAAGAATAAAGGGATTAAGGGTTATGGTGTTCGGGCCGGAAAGTGGAGCTGAGTCCACAAAAGATCAGCCATGATCTAATTGAATGGCGGAGCAGGCTCGAGGGGCCAGATGGCCTACTCCTGCTCCTAGTTCTTATGTTCTTATAACAAAGGACCAACCTCAACCATCTGGTGTTGACAGATTTTTGATCAACAGGGGAGTAAAGGTTTTGGGGGGCATGGAAAAAGGCCATAGTCTCCCAACTTTCTGTCTGCCCTTTTGAAATGCTGCATATCCTGGAATATTTATTTTGCCATCCTTTTTTTTAAAAATATTTTATTCAAAACATAAACAACAACAAAATCACATTCCAACAAGACAACAGTTAAGTTTGTACATTTTTCCCCTTTCAACCCCACCCCCCGCAACGAACAGCTCCTCAAATATTGTCATGAACGGCCGACACCATTCATCGAAGCCCGTTTTTTACCCTCTTCTGGCAAACCTAATCTTTTCCAACTGGAGAAACTTGTACAGGTCTCCAAGTCAAGCCCCGGTGGCATATCTGACCTCCAATTCAAAAAAAATCCATCGCCGGGCAAAGAGGCGAAGTCGCAACATCAGCCCTTCCAGCAGCTCCGGCACTTTTATTTTCCATCCTTGGTCAGTTTGCAAACCATGTCTCCATAATGGCGATCAGGTCCAAATTTGCATCGCTTGTTCAGCGATCCTATTACAAAAGCTCCGTACTTTCAGGGCGTGCTTAATTTTCTTTTACTATTATTCCATCCATAGACCTTAGTTGCTGATGCATTACCATTAAACTTTGTCCCATTCTACTCATATTTAACAAAATCTCTACTCTGCTCTATAGCCTCGATTTCTATTCAGATTTCCAAATTCCTGTACATCTGTGCCCTCTTCCCTTGCCACATGCCCCTTTTAGCTGAAAACCATATCCACAGCCCTAGTATACGATTCATCACAACATTGATCCCAGCCGGCTTATGTGGAGTCTAGCCCAACAGAACAGCTCCCTCCTTCTCCAGCAAAGATGCCAATGCCCCATGAATTGAATCACCTTCTTCCTACACCACTCTTTGAGGCACCCATTTCATTCTCAATTTGCTTGACCCTATGTCAATTCTACGTAGCTCTTAAGATTATTACCTTCAGGGATTCTGCATTTTAATTTGGACCCTAACTCCTCAAACACTCTCAGCGGAACATCATTCGCTGATGTTCCGGCGTCTGTTCGGGTATACGGGGGGGGTTTCAGAATGTCTAATTCACCTAACAAGCACTTGTGGGAGGAAACCAGAGCACCCGGAGGAAACCCACGCAGACACAGGGAGAACATGCAAACTTCCCACTGACAGTGATCCAAACCAGGAATCGAACCAGTGTCCCTGGCGCTGTGAAGCAACAGTGCTAATAACTGAGCTACCGTGCCGTCCATTTGTCACGACAAATCTACCTATGAACAAATGGCAAGCCAAATGATTTTCCTGTCCCATAATTACCTTCTGATTTTATACAAAAAGAGGCAGACTAGAGCTACATTGTGCAATAGAATTCTTGCAACTGATTAAATCCCTGCCAGTCACATTTTCAGCCCTCTTAACTGAAAAACACTTAGAACCATAGAAAAGGTACAGTGCAGAAAGAGGCCATTCAGCCCATCATGTCTGCACCAGCCAAAAGAAAAGAGAACAAAGAAACTAGCCACCCATTTCAATCCCATTTTCCAGCACCTGGCCCATAGCCTTGTGAGTTCCAGTACTCGGATACCGATCCAGGTATCTTTTAAATGAGTTGAGCATTTCAGCCTCAACCACCAACTTAAGGTAGTGAATTTCAGATGTTCACATCTTCAAGAGTGAAAACGTTTTTCCTCATGTCTCCATCTACCAATCACCTTAAATTCATGCCCCCTGGTAATTCGCCGGTCAGGGAAAACAAGTTTTTCCTGCCTACCCTGTCAAATCTCCTTAATTTTGTACACCTCAGTTAGGTCACTCCTTAGTTCCCTCTGTTCTGAGGAAAACAACCCTAAGCATTTGAGAATGGGGGACAGGGGATTTGTCAATAATCAAGAAAGAACAAATGGTAAAATATGAACTCAATACACAAACATTCAGGACATTGTCATGAATATGTAATTTTATTATTCATATATTTTAGAAATTTAACTTTTACTTGTGAATTATCTTTTTTTAAGGCCTGAAAATTAAAACATTTGCAGATCTTCCCAACTCTGAAGGACTTCTGGTGACGTATGTGACGTAGAAAGATGGACCAGGAGGCTCTCGCATTGAATTCGCTTTTTAAAGCGCAACGGCTGCAGTAAAAAAACATACCCTGACAAATAAACATCCAATCTACAAAGAAAGTGTCCAGAAAGACCAGGAGCAAGCAAGAAACAGGACGCACTTATTCCACGGACTCGGAGGCCTTGGTAGGCGGCAAAGTGGCAGCGGCAGCAGGCTCTCTTTCCCTAACATCAGCCGCATCGTGGCAGCTGAATTAGGAAGATACCATCAGAGCCTGGTAGAAGGTGAAAAAATCTGTAGATAAAGCTCTGGCCCAGGTATCAATTAAATAAGAAAATATGAGTAACGTTATGGAAGCACTTAGGACTACTGTGAAATATATGGAGGCAGCCCTTTCTGATCATAACGATCGGATTTCCTCACTAGAAAATGGCCTGTCTTCGGTGGTGAAGACAAATAAAACTCTTAAAGCCCAAAGCAGCACGGTAGCATGGTGGTTAGCACAATTGCTTCACAGCTCCAGGGTCCCAGGTTCGATTCCCGGCTTGGTTCACTGTCTGTGAGGAGTCTGCACATCCTCCCCGTATGTGCGTGGGTTTCCTCCGGGTGCTCCGGTTTCCTCCCACAGTCCAAAGATGTGCAGGTTAGGTGGATTGGCCATGCTAAATTGCCCTGAGTGTTCAAAATTGCTCTTCGTGTTGGGTGGGGTTACTGGGTTGTGGGGATAGGGTGGAGATGTGGGCTTGGGTAGGGTGCTCTTTCAAAGAGCCGGTGCAAACTCGATAGGCCAAATGGCCTCCTTCTGCACTGTAACTTCTATGAAGGTGTCTCCCCCCCCTGAAGCTGCACAGTGCTCCTCGCACATTGTGACCAAAACCTCGTGCTGGGAAACCCCCACATGCGGTTATAACAGATTCCATAACTTCAAGGTACAGTCCTTCGATGGGCCAGGGAGAAACAGGAGATTAAATAGGAAGGCCACTTCATTTGGTTGTTACCAAGATCTCAGTGCTGACCTGGCAAAGAAGAGACAGCTTTCAACAGGGTGAAATGCATTCTATATAAAAAGGGTCTCTGGTTTGGTCTCATATACCGAGCCCGCTTCTACGTGTCTGTTGGGGAGAAGGGTCACCTTTTTTACTCCCCTGAAGAAGCAAGCCTTTTTGGACAGCTCAATTCAAACTCGGTTTGATTCTCCTTTATATTGGTTGAAGTTAATATGTTTTGAAGTTCAGAAGCTTTTATATTTTTAGCTTGTATAAAATTTAGGATATGAAATTATCGTTGGGTTTTGACAAGCGTTGTACTTATTTTTTTTGTTGTGCTATCGTTGTATCATGAATTTTACATATGTTAGAAAGTTTTCCTTTGCTTTGAGTAAATGGTTGAGCGGAGAACCTCCCAACTAAGGAGGTGGTTAGCTGATGGGAAGTAAAAGATTGGGTGTGTTACAGCTCCTAGTCGCAAACACCTTGCGAATAGGAGCTTAGAATATAGGTTTGATAGGGTTGTTATATAGAGATTTAATATTACTACTGGATGTTGTTGGGTTAGGGAGGAGTTAAAGTTTGTTTGATGTTGTGCACTACTGTGTTTGCCTGGTCAATGAACCCGGCTTGGCCGCTGTCCTGGTGGGATCTCCTCACCTTGGCTTGTTAAGATTCCTTATTTGTGGGCGGCACGTGGTGCAGCAGTTAGCACTGGGACTATGGCGCTGAGGACCCGGGTTCGAAACCCGACCCTGGGTCACTGTCAGTGTGGAGTTTGCACATTCTCCCAGTGTCTGCATGGGTCTCACCCCCACAACCCAAAGATGTGCTGGTTAGGTGGATTGACCACAGTAAATTGCCCCTTATTGGGGAAAAAAATAATTGGGTACTCTAAATTTAATTTAAAAAAGATTCCTTACTTGTTAATCTTCAAGGGTAATGGCTGGCCCTGGAGTGAGAGGTAATGGGGGAATCTCCTTTTCGCCTTGTAACTTTGAATGTTAAGGGTCTAAATTGGCCAGTGAAACGGGCATAGGTTTTGGCTCATCTTAAGGATCTAAACTTGGGTGTTGTACTTCTACAGGAAACCCACCTGCAGGTGAAGGACCAGATAAGGCTTCACAAAAAATGGGTGGAGCAAGTCTTTCATTCAGGCTTTAATGGTAGGGCTGGAGCCACGGCAATACTAATTCATCAAATAATACAATATTCTCATTCTCAGATTATGTAGGACCCCAATGGTCATGACATTGTTCTCTGTGGTTGGCTGGAAAACACTCCGGTTATTTTAGTAAATATTTATGCTCCCAACTGGGACAATCCAAATTTTATAAACTCTCTAGTCAACCTCTTCTCTGATTCAGACTCGCATCGAATGATTTTAGGTGACCTAAATGAGCGTTGGACCCTAAATTGGACCATTCCAATTTCTCCGTTCTCTGACCCCATCAGTGATGTCCAGGGCACTGGTATCATTTATGAGACATCCCAAATTGATTTTTTTTATGATTGACAAGTCCCTCCTCCCTGATGGCAGTTGATTACTCGGCAACTGTCATCTCTGACCATATTCCTCATTTTGTTGAATTTAGTTTTGATTTTGGCCCTCTCAAACGCCCACCTTGGAGACTAGACACCACTTTGTTGTCCAATGGCAAATTTGGTGAGCATTTGTCTGGTGCCATAGCAGTCTTTATTAAGCTCAACAAAACAGAGTAAATATCTCCTTCAACACTCTGGGAAACCCTAAAGGCCGTCATCAGGAGAGGGGGGAGAAGAGATCTCATATAAAGGTCACATCATGAAAGTAGAGAGTGTGGAATGACAAAGGCCAAGTGGACTCAATTTTGGAGATTGACTGCCAATATTCACTTGCCCCAACGCCAGGTCTATTGAAGCACAGAAAAAATTTACAACTACAATTCGAATTGATATCTATGGACAAAGCTGAACATCAGTTTCGACATTCCAGGGGCATCTTCTAGGAACATGGGGAAAAGGCAGGTCATTCTCTTGCACATCAGCTCAAGAGCAGACTGCCTCCCGAGGATTCCCTTTAATTCGGAAAACGGAAGGTAATTTAGTGTCAATTCCTCTCCAGGTTAATGCGGTTTTCAGTTCATATTGTCATAAGCTATATGAGTCAGAGTCTCCTCCAAACACTTCAAGGTATGAAGAATTTTCTAGATAGTCTACACATCCCGACCATTGAGGAAGGCAGGAGACAGGAACTAGAATCTCCCTTAAGCCCAGAAGAAATAAAGAATGTATCGGATGGCAACAATCTGGCAATGCCCCTGGTCCTGATGGCTTCCCAACCGAACTTTATAAAAGGTTCTCAGAGCAGTTCACGCCTCTTCTATTGGACATGTTTAATGATTCACTATCTGGGGGGTCACTACCTCTGACCCTCACTCAGGCCTCAATTTCTGTGCTCCTTAAAGGGGGCAAGGATCCAGTAGAGTGTGGGTCACACTGACCCATTTCACTTCTTTACACAAACGTTAAACTACCGGGTAAATTCCTGGCCTCCCGAATGGAGTCCTGGGTCTCAGTTGTAGTGTTGGAGGACCAGACAGGCTTTATTAAAGGCAGACCGTTGTCGGCCAATGTCCAATGCCTCTTAAGCATTGTCCTTTCCCGCCCCTACTGCTCGGGAACCTGAAGTCATGGCAACTTTGGATGCTGAAAAAGAATGATAGGGTGGAATGGAATTACCTTTGAGATTTTGGGGAGATTTGGTTTCGGCACTAAATTTTCCTCCTGGATTTGTCTGATATACAATGCCCCTAAAGCTAACATCCATATGCATACAGTTGCCTCAGAATACTTCCCGTTAGGAAAGGGCACTAGACAGGCTGCCCCATTTCTCCATTGCTCTTTGCACTAGATATTGAGCCCATCTTGATAGTGTTGAGGTCACCAGATGGGTGGAAGGGTATACACCGGGAGGAAGTGGAGCATCGGGTCTCATTCTACGCTGATGATCTACCTCTATACTCCTCAGGAAACAACGCAAGGAGGATTCATTACAGCATTCGGCACCTTTTCAGGCTAAAAATTAAATGTGGGTAGAAGTGTCTTCCGATGAATCCATCAGCCAGAGAGGCTCAACTTAGTTCACTGCCGTTTCGTCTTTCACCCTCTAATTTCAATTCCTGAGGATTCGAGCAGCCCATAACAGGGCTTTGCCTCACAAACTGAACTGTTCAAGCCTCATCGGTAATGTTAAAGCAGATTTACAGATGTGGAATAATTTTCCTTTCACTCTTACAGGCAGGATCCAAACTATCAAGATGAATGTGCTCCTAAGATTTCTATTTTTATTTCAGTGTATCCCCATTTTTTGCCCAAATCATTTTTTATTACAGTTACCAAATTAATTTTAGCTTTTAATTGGGCAGGCAAGAGTCCCAGAGTCTGCAGTGCTCTGCTTCAGGGAGACAGGGAATCAAGAGATTTGGCCATCCCGAATCTCCTGTTTAATTATTAAGCGACCAACATACAGAAAATCCTGCAATGGCTTAGTGACCCTGGCTCGAATTGGGGTAAAGTGGAGGCTCGGTCTTGCATCATAATCTCCTCCCCATGTGCCATAATTACTGCACCGCTACCCTTCTACCCTGCGGGTCTTTTCTTGAGTCCTCTGCTGATCGCTTCCCTCAGGATTTGGAAGCAGTTCCGGAAGTGCTTGAATCTGCTCTTACGGTCTTCGCTTGCCCGAATCTGCGACAATCACTTCTTTGTCCACCTTCTTCCTTGTTGGAGAAGGTCCTGTCCTTGGCACAACAGAGAAGGTCTATCCCTGTATAGCCTTATTCTTTTATCAGATCAAGTGAAGGGAAAATGGGCTAGGGAGCTAGGCCTGTACTTATTGAGGAGGCTTGGAGGGAAGCCCTCTCCAGGATAAATTCCACTTGATCTTTCTCCAGACTGAGTTTGATTCAGTTCAAAGTATTACAAAGAACACATTGGAATAAGGCGAAGATGAGTGGATTCTTTTGAGATGTGGACCACACTGCTCACTTACACCAGCTAACCACATATATATGTTTTGGTCTTATCCTAAGCTTGCTAGATACTGGGTTGCCTTTTTTGATACAATATCTAAGATTTTAGGGGTGGCCCTAGAACCTTGCCCACTGGTAGCAATATTTGAAGTCTCAAACTCTCCAGCATTCCATTCAGGGGTAGATGTGGAGGTTTTTGCCTTTCCCTCTTTAATAGCCAGGAGGCGAAGACAGCTTAATGTCGTCGTGTCCCCCCCCATGCCACCTAAAGCATCCGCATAGATGGAAGACATGATGCTATTCCTGCATCTGGAGACGATTAAATATAACCTTAGAAACTCAGTGGGGAAGTTTTATCAGAGATGGTGGCCATTCATCTCTTTCTTTAAGAACTGGACACAGTCGAGAGTTGAGTTAGAAGGGGGTTAGTTTAAATATCATAGTTACTTAAACCAATGTGCTTGTTTTTCACTTCTTTGATTCTATACCTATATTATATACTTCATCAATATTGTTGTTACTGTTCATAACTCAATAAATATTTTTTTTTTTTTAAATCTTCCCAACTCGGAACACATGGTGAAATCTTTCTGGTGTAGTCCTGCAGGCCCAACGTTGCCTTGGACTGTGAAGATACTAATCAGGACCAATGTAAAAGCGCTACATTTCACTCAGTGAAGCTCCAAATATTGCTAGGTTTACAAAAGTGATCTTTTTTGGGGATAAAGTCAAGCTTTTAAAAATAAATAGTACAGGTCCGATATCCAAAATCAAGCACCCTTAGGCCCAAGACTGTGGCAGATTTCAGATCACCCACCGGATTAGATGAGAGCAGGCAAGTGATAAGCATGTTACTTCAAGTTTCTGAACTGGCCCGAGGTTGTTCAATCTTTGTTTCAGAGATTAGCACTCTCCTGATCATTTGTGCTGATCATACCGTGCTGATCAGGGCAGCACGGCAGCACAGTGGTTAGCACATCTGCTTCACAGCTCCAGGGTCCCAGGTTCGATTCCCGCTTTGGGTCACTGTCAGTGCGGAGTCTGTGTTCTCCCTGTGTCTGCGTAGGTTTCCTCCAGGTGCTCCGGTTTCCTCCCACAGTCCAAAGATGGATTAGGTGGATTAGCCATGATAAATTGCCCTTAAATGTTCAATATGGTTAGGTGGGGTTACTGGGTTACGGGGATAGATTGGAGGCGTGGGCTTAAGTAGGGTGCTCTTTCCAAGAGCCGGTGCAGACTCAAATGGTCTGAATGGCCACCTTCTCCACTGCAAATTCTATGATTCTATGATTTGTCTTAAGCAGTGAGCCATTCTCAGTGAGGCAAGTTCCTCATTTAATTTCCAGGCTACAGGTGCCATAAATACTGTTCAATCCTTACAATGAGCTCACGGATGTGATTCATGTAAGCACCCACTTGGACCACATATTGTATTTCAAAGAATTTACTATTATTAATTTTTTCTCCTTTTTTACGCTGTTCTATGGGCTGAGAGAAAGATATCTGGGTTTTGGACAATTCTGGTTTTCAGACAGCTGAACTTGGGAGTACTGTACCTCTATCAGAGCTGATGCAGGGGTGGTGATGGTGGTAGCAAGGTACATGTAACATTTTCATGGTCAGTTTATCTACACCTTATTTCAAGAATCATACATTTTAAAATCTTACCAACTGTGTTGGTGTCTTCAACTACCACTTCCACGTTTCTGTCACGGTATTCCACTCTGAAATTTAGCATTCTTGGTTGTCTTTCTACAATTGGCCTAGATGGTATTATGGGGCAGAAAGCTGGAGAATTGGAAGAGGAGGAGGAAGAAGGTTGGCTGGTGGGACCGTACACTGGATCCTGAGATGTTTCACCACTAACAAACTCACTGCAAACAGAGTAAAAGACATTTTAAACATAAATGATAAAACAGATTAAAATGTCTACAGTTTAATAGATATGAGAAACGATTCTAATCCATTGAACTATCACTGGTTAATTTCAGTTGTAAATAGCCGCTTCTGTAATAAGTTATCTCCATACTATGCATTACAAATATTTGCATCCCAATACATATTTTTCACTTAAAACTGCTTTTTGGGAGCCAGGTACAATGCTGGTCAAATCATCAACACACTGCAAGATCATTGAGTTCCTAAGACAGAGATAGATAGGTTCTTGATCAATAAGGAGATCAGGGATTATGGGGAGAAGGCAGGAGATTGCGGATGAGAAAATATCAGGCATGATTGAATGGCGGAGCAGACACGATGGGCCGAGTGGCCTATTTCTGCTCCTATGTCTTATGGTCAAGATGGTAAAAACAGGATTTTGTACCCACATTTTTTTTGATGACAAGCTTCCAACCCCAGCTGGTGGTGATTTTTTAAAAACTCTCAAAGTACAAAATACCACAGGACCCATTTATGAATAAAAATAAGCACCACGAAAATAGCATGAAATAAATCAAATCTTTTATTACGAATTCATAACTATTTACACATAATATACATTTAAGCACAGAGGTTTAGACATCTTCAATAAATTTCAAGTCATGAGTCAAGATTAATTTCCTCTACTGTATTATTTATTTTTATAATTAAGCAACCAGCTCGTGGCTGAGTACAGGTCAAGAGTGTAAGCCTGGAAATTTGGTATGTGAAGGAATTTTACAGGCTTATCACTTTCTAAAATCTAGAAAAGTTTGCATTTTGTAATTTAAAATTTTAATTTTAAGCCAGTCTTAGTCAGGGCTAAACAAGCTTCCAAGAGGCAGCTACGGATCGTTAATTAGGTAGCAAGTTCAAACTGGTTTCTCTAGTCAGCAGTGCCCAACTCAGCTCTTTAGAATTTCAACTAGTAAAAAAACAGGTGGTCTTGCTGAGCGCACCATTTAAGCTAGCTACTTCAAATTTGGTCCATGGTCAAGGACAGGAGCATGTGACTGAGTGAGACAGATGTGGAGGTCCAGAGCCTTAGCCCTTGCACTTGATTAACAGGTTCGAGGCTCTTGCAGCGTGTGTGGACGAGAGAGAGACTGCAGGGAGGATGAGCAAACTGTCCCTTGCTTACATCCATGCAATCTTAATTGCAACAAATGCAACACTTGCTCTTTCTCCGTTCCACTGTGCAAAACCCCTAATGTTCCTTTCAGCTGAATCTGCGATTTACATACCTCTTTCAATTTGGTAAACTTTATTCATTGCTCACAATGTGGTCTGCTCTACTTTAGGGGGAACAAATACTGATTGGGTGACCACTTTGTGGAACATCTCTGTTCACAAAGCATGCATGATACCAAACTTCCTGGCACCTGTCATTTGAATTCTCCTCGCATGATGACCTCTCTGCCTTTGGCCTCCTTCAATGTTCCAATGAAGCTGAATACAAGTTTGAGGAACAGAACATCGCCTTTCAATTTGACACTTAAAAGCTTTTGGTTTGACAAGGTGCCACATAAAAGACTGATCCAGAAGGCGAGATCACAGGGGTGGGGGCAGAGTACTAGATTGGATTGAGGATAGGCTGACTGTCATAGGGATAAATGGTTGGGATAAATGGGCCCGTCTCTGGCAGGTTAACTGTAACTAGCGGAGTGCCACAGGGATCAGTCCTTGGACCACAACTATTCATATGCAGGGACAGAGTGTAACATAGTAAAATTTGCAGATGATACTAAAATAGATCGGAACGTAGCAGTGAAGAGGAGAGAATGATTTTACAGACAGATATAGATAGGCTAGGAGATTGGGCCAAAATTTGTCAGATGGCGTTTAACTTAGATAAATATGAGGTTATCCATTTTGGCCAAAAAGATAGAAAGTCAAATTATCTAAATGGAAATAAGATTCAAAATGCATCTGGGTGGCCATGTTCATGAATCGCAGAAAGTACTACATGTTATTAAAAAAGGGAAATGGAATGTTAGCGTTCATTACAAAATAACTGAGTGCAGAACTGTGGCGGCATTGTGGCTAGCACTGCTGCCTCATAGCTCCAGGGTCCCGAGTTCAATTCCGGCCTCGGGTGGCTGTGCGAGTGGAGTTTGCACTTTCTCCCCGTGTCTGTGTGGGTTTTTGCTCTGGTTTCCTCCCACAGTCCAAAGATATGCAGGTTTGGTGGATTTCCCCTTAAGTGTCCAAAGGTTCGGTGGGGTTACTAGGATAGGGTGGAGGTGTGGGCTTAAGCTTAAGTAGGGTGCTCTTTCCAAGGGCCGGTGCAGACTCAATGGGCCGAATGGCCTCCTTCCACACTGTAAATTCTATGGAAAGTAGAAAAGTGTTGTTGCAATTGCACAGGGTGTTGGCGAGACCTCATCTGGAGTATTGTGTCCAGTTTTGGTCTCCTTATTTGAGGAAAAATGTGGTGACATCGGAAGCAGTTCCGAGGAGATTCAAATATTAAAAGAGTTAACATCCGAGGAGAGATTAAACAGTTTGGGTTGAAATTCGCTGGAGTTTAGAAGGATGAGGGGGGCTCTGATTGAGGGATACAAGATACTAAAAGGAACTGACAAAGTAAAGTAGACCAAATGCTCCCCCTTGTAGGACAATATAGAATGAAAGGTCACAGATATTGGTAGAGAGGCAGTAGATTTAGAACTGAGTTGAGGAGGAACTACTTCTCGCAGAGGGTGATGAATTTGAGGAACTCACCAATCCATAGTACAATGGAATCTGAATCATTAGATGGTTCAAGGAGGAGGCAGATATATTTCTAGAGAGAAAAAATGGTTAAATGGATATAGGGGACAGATAGGGAGGAGTATTTGAGACCAGGAAGAGATCCGCCTGATTGAATGGAGGATTATGCTCGAAGGGCTGAATTGCCTACTTCTGCTCCTAATTCCGATGTTCCTGGTGTGGCAATAATTTAAGAACATAACCTCTACTACCATGTTGTCTCTTTCTTTGGAGGTTTTTGGTTTTACTTCTATTCTTCTCTGATGTTCATCATTCTGCCATTCACACCTCCTCTCAACACATCTTTTATTTCTTTACCTGTCCCATTACCACTTCCTTTGGCCTTGGACTGCCAATGCTTTCGTCATGTAATCTCAGTCTTCCGCCATATCACAAAGCTTTTCATACACACAACCTTTCACTTGCTTAAAACCCATTACATTTCTAACTTTACCCAGTTCTGATGAAAGGTCATCAAGCTGAAGTATGAACTCTGATTCTCTCTCCACAGATGCTGCCTAGCCTGACTGTTTCCTGCATTTTGGTTTTTAACCACAAATATAAATATTTGCAAAACCATTTATAGCAGAACAATGAAGATAAAATGTTAAAGTGAATACTTAAACAAAAATAATCCCAGTTTGGAAAACACAAGTCTCAAAGATTCTTGATAAAAGTTGAATTTTCTAAGTCCCGATAAAATTTTTTGAAAACATTACACTTCAACATCTTCAAAATTTGTGCTGCAATCCTTAACATACGAAAAAAAAGAAATATTACTTACCTCTGTAAAATGCCATTCTCTTGTGGAATTATTCCATTAATAGCCGCCTGCAAATAAAAGGTTTAAATGTCAAACGGCTATCATAACCATTGCATTTGGCGAATAAAACTCTAGGATGTGAACAATCCAGTGTCAGATAATGACAAAATGGTAGAGTTTTGGCAGTCATTCCCATTTCTTCCACTGTTAACGTTGGGGCAGCCGACAAAGAAAATGTCACAACGCCTGGAGAAATACAGGAACTGAGGAAATGCTATCCTTATAGCACCATTTATTGGAAAGAACACTTAACTACTGTTATTAAGCCATAAAAATGTTCCAACCAGACTTGCAGGCACAAATTAATTTATGGAATTTTACAACACAGCTGTCTTTCAGCTCACATCATGTGCTGAAATCAAACTGTCAACTTATCCCATTTCCCTGCCCTTTGAATTGTCTTTTTCAAAATATTCATTTCACCACCAAAACCTATTCATAATTACATTTGCATCAATGCTACTGGAAGCAAATTCAATGCCCTTACAACTTCCTGTGCGAAAGAATTCTCAGAATCTTTTCTTTCAGTCTTTCGATTACCAATTCACTGGCCAGTCAGAATCACGTTCCCCTCTTTACCTGATCAAAAAACCTTTTGAGAAACTGAATAATTTTTAAACCTTTTTGTTGTCCAATTGTAAAAGTCACAATTTCATCTGTCTTCCTTTTGAAGAGTTTCTTAGCTCTACGATTTATAATCTTAGTAATTTCAGGGGTCAGCTGTACATGACAGAGTACATCCGTGACATATTTCCAAGATTCCCTAAAAGTAGACACAATGGGCTGTAACATCCATGCTCCCGTTACCTCTCAGAACCACGATAAGCATTTGCATGGCAATTGCTCATAAGTACCAACTTCTTCTGGGCAATTGTGCTGCACTATGAACCATTCAAAAATGCGACTTAATAACTAACTTGGATCACCAGGGGCCCACGCAAGTAGTTAGAAGAAATAAAACCTCTTATAACTTCTTTGCAAGTTTTTAAACACCCAGCATGATGCCCACATGGGAACCCGCCCACCCACACATTCTCACACCGTGCCAACTAACCACCCCCACATGGTATTCCCCACCCTCGACATCCCTATGGGATTCTCTCCTCTCCCATACGCACAGGCCTGATTCCCACCCACGAATCAGATCAGATTCGACCCAGCTGGAACTCCATCAGACCTTCCTCATGTCAGACTTCAACAACTCCTTCCCAAATGTTCACTCCCCTCACTCCTATCGATGGCCAATATCAACCACTCCCAATCCTCCCCCCGCCCTCCAACTCCAATCCACTTAACTTGGACACTTACCTTCTCCTTGGCCTGTCAATTTCAATCAAACTTTTAAACGTTCTTGCTTTATGACACCTAGTGCTGTAAAAAAGGGGCATGTCCACCTTCATTTTGACTCTCTTAGACATGACACTGGACTACCTGGATGTAGTGTGTCCGGCCTGAATTGGAAGGTCAGATGTGACGGGCATGGAGGAAATTTGGCAACGGTAGGTGACCATGGAGTGGCAATCTGATGCTGATTGCCACTCCAAGGAAGTTACGGCCCAATATCTTTCCTACTGCCTAACTAAATGTTTTGCATAGCATGCCAGCATTACCCGTTTATTTCCTGTGCAAGTATGTTTGTCATTACATAAATCATCTGCTGTTTGAACCTTTTCCATTGTTCATCTTCAATTTTTGTTAGTTCTCTTTCTATCTCATTGAAATTAGGTGTAATGCTAGAACCTTGAGCACCCTTTACCGACAAAAAGTCAAGACCAGTCGAATATTTCACTGCTCAACTAATTAATAAAATGAATAGCTTTCTAGGCTCTGTTTCAAAATATCGGAAATGAAGTGTTTACATGGATGCACATATATATTCAAATCAGCTCAAGTTTTCACATACAAAATACAACAATTTTCTTAGTCGACAATTGCTCTCGCTTTGCATACACATTGCATAATCACTTCCCTTCCATCATTCTATAGAATTCATAGAATTCGCAACACTGCAGCAGGCCACCATGGTGTGTCTGGTCACATTTCGCCTATTTATTGAAAACATTAGAATACAAGATATATTTTGTAACTTGTGTTATCCTTATAAATCTGTATATGCCTGTAAAGCCCTGTATATGCCTGTAAAGCCATGTGGAGATGCCGGTGTTGGACTGGGGTGGGCACAGTAAGTCACTTGATGAAGGAGCTACACTCCGAAAGCTAGTGATTCCAAATAAACCCGTTGGACTTTAACCTGGTGTTGCAAGACTTCTTACTATGCCTGTAAAGGTATAGGTTGGGGGGGGAAGATTTATAGTGTAGCCACCTGGGGTGGCCACTGCCCAACACAAAATGGAAGATTACAAAGAATGCAGGGAAAATGGACATGTTGCAAAAGCAAGCAGCTAGCAAAAGCGCTCGTGTATTCTGACTGCTGCAGAAACCAGACAGCACTGTGAAAAAAACAAGTTAGCATACTAATGAGGAGATACCCGGTGATTCCCAGGTACAATGGAAACAAGTTAACTCAAATAGCTACATTGAATTGAAGGCCAGACTTCTCGGCGCCAAGAGAAGTCCAAAACAATAAGCCCCAATAACCGCCCAGTGATCGAGGGACTGCCCCGTTATTGGGGGAATTCAAATCAATCGATTGGGAAGAGACCCAATCAATTGCGAGTGTATAGAGGGTCCGCCCAGATGGGCGCAAGACCCTGGGAGAGGTATAAGACAGAGACCCCGACCCCAGCTCGCTCTCTTGACCAGCTCCTCATAGCCAGCGCTCTCCTTGACCACCGTTGCAGCAGAAGACCTTGAGAAGGGGAGGCCTGGTCAGCAGCCGCCATCAAGTAAGTGTCATACAACGCACACTACGAGCGTAGACACTCCTGACCCCTTTAGTCCACACCGACTGGAAGCCTGCGGATCCAGGACAAAGCTAGAGGCCGTTGTTCCCTGATCCGGCAGTTCCCTTATCCAGATAAGTATTTGGCCTGTTAGTGGTAGGATTAGCCTAGTCTTGTAGTTCTATATGCATAATTAGTAGATAACTGTATTATAATCAACGTGTCTTGTTTGAACTTACTAACTGGTGTATGGAGTTATTGGTCTGAACTTGAACTTGAAACTTGTGGCGGTATCTTAACGATACCTGGCGACTCTGGAGCTAAGGAACGAAACAGAGCCAAATTGAGTGTAAAGCACACTCACCCAGAACGAGCAACATTAGTTAATCTTTTTGTGCTTAATAAGGTTTAATTCCATTAGTTAAAAATCAACAGAACTGCGACTCTGTTCATCCATGGCTCTAAACAAACAAAAAAAATTACCATCTATTAATCCAGGGTTCCACTGAGATCGGACTGTTCAATAGTATCAGCTGGGATTGTAAGTGACATAATGTGCAATTTATTTTTAGCACATTCTCTCTCACTGGCATGTATGTATGGCTGTCTGACAAGTGGAATGCCACAGGGGTCAGTCCCATAGAGATAAACTATTTATAATCTATATCAATGATATGGATATATGTTTGCTAAATTTGCTGACATCACAAAGAAAGGTAGGAAGGTAAGTTGAAGAGGACAGAAGGTGTATGCAAGGGGACAGATAGGTTAAGTGAGTGGACAAAAAAATTGGCAGATGGTGTGCAATATTAGAAAATATAAATTTGTCCACTTTGAAAGGAAGAATAGAAAAACAGCGTATTATTTAAATGGAGAGATCACAGAACTCTGCATGAGGGGGATCTGGGACTTCCCCAAACATAAAACACAAATAATATGTAGATACAGAAAGTGGTTAGGAAAGCAAATGGAATGTTTTATTAAATATTTTTATTCAATTTTTTAATATTTGAACATTTTTACAAAGAATAAAGACAAATCCCCGCCTTCCCCGCCCCACAAACTGCCCTCCTCACCCCTTGGCAGCAACCAGATCCCCAAAGTGTAAAATAAACAAACCCATTTCTTGTGGAACCCCCTCCAACTGCCATTTCACCCTCGCCTTCGTTACGTGCACCCTGTGCACCACCTTTAATTGAATCTACCCCAGCCTTGCACACGAAGTTGAGGCATTAACCCTCTGCAGCACCTCGCACCTTAATCCTTCCCCCATCAAGCAAATGGAATATTGTTGTTTATTGCAAGTGGAATGGCGTATAAAAGTAGAGATGTTTTACTTCAATTGAAAAAGGATGTTGGTGACATCACAGCTGGAGTAACGTGTACAGTTTTGGTCTCATTATTTAAGGATACAAATGCATTAGCAGTTAACAAGGAGTGGGGCTGGGCCTTTATCCATTGACGGTTAGAAGTTGAGAGGTGATCTTATTTGAAACATACAAGATCTCGAGGGGATCGACAGGGTAGGTGGTGAAAGGATACTTCCCCTTGTCGGGGAGACTAGAACTAATAATAATAATAATAACAACAACAATAATAGGGGACAGAGTTAAAAATAAGGGGTCACCCATTTTAAAATGGTGGTGAGAAGAATCTCTCTCTCCGAGGGTCATGCATCTTTGGAACTGTTGCCCCAGAGAGCAGTGGATGCAGGGACATTGATTATTTTAAGGCAGAGGTAAGTTGATTCTTAATGAACAAAAGAAAAATCAAAGAATATCAGGAATAGATGGTATGTGGATTTGAGGCCACATCAGATCAGCCATGATCTCACTGATTACACTCAAGGAACCTGATGACCTCCTCCTGACTGTATGTACTGTCCCAGGGGCACGGTGTATGGCATCAGATGTGTGGATTGTGCACATCCACTCTCAACTCGGCAGATGTGTAGAATTAACACACACTCTGCCTCGTCAATTGCCCATGATTTCTCTCATATGCTGCTGTTGGGGCTGGTTTAGCACAGTGGGCTAAACAGCTGGCTTGTAATGCAGAACAAGGCCAACAGCGCTGGTTCAATTCCTGTGCCGGCCTCCCCGAACAGGCGCCGGAATATGGCGACTAGGGGCTTTTCACAGTAACTCCATTAAAGCCTACTTGTGACAATAAGTGATCATTATTATTATTAGATATGCAGGGAAGAGTGGTTTTCCCCACAAAGCTCACTGTTTCATGCATGGGGGAAGCGAGGCATGGGAGACACGGGGGCGCATCAGTGAGGTAGGGGGTTGGCGAAAGTGCAGGGAAAATACTGGGAAAGGAAAAGGCTACTGATTTACTGGAAATCACATGGCAGAGATAGGCTTTAGGCTTTGGACAAATAAGACAAGAAGGAAGGCTGACCCAACTTGCACTATTCCCGCCTTGCATGACATTCCATGTGGGATTATCAACCTGCAGCCAGAGAATCCACATCTGTATTTAGAAATCAGAAAAGTTGAGACGAGAAGAATTGATCCAGCTCTATATTCTCCTCCACGCCGAATCTCCACTGGTGAGAACCTCCAGACACCTACTTAGTCTAGGGGCTTCGCACAAGGGAGCTCCAGATCGACTGCATCAAAATCCTGTGAACATTATTCTTTATTTTATAAAGCCTACCCTCCAACGCCCATCTCTTGGAACTTAAAAAGGAAATTAGGAGAGCAGCATTTCCGGTGACGGCCACAGTGCGAGTGGTCGTGCACAGGGCAGCTCCTGCTTAAAGGCATAGAAAAGTGCTGCTTTTACCTGAAAACGGGAGTAAAAAAAGTGTAGCTTACGGGTGGAGGAGAAGTTTCCCTGCTGGTTACCAAACCCGGCAGAAGGTGAAAGACCTGGTCAAGGAGTTGGAAGAGACTTGTGGTGCGACAGCTATTGGAAAGATGGTGGAGGGGGAAGGGCCAGAGCAAGTTGGAAGGCCCCAGATGGAACAGTTGATGGCCTGGTACAGGGTGAAATCAGAAGGGATCGAGCTGAAAGGGGAACAAAAGCGTAAGCCCCTGGTAAGGCTTAGAACATGGAATGTGTGAAGGCTCAATGAACCAGTGAAAAGATCTCTGGTTTTCCCCCACCTCACGAGTTTAAATGTGGAGGTGGTCTTTCTGCATGGAAGGTGCAGTGGCTGAAAGGAATGCACACTCACCTTGCTGCGATCATAGATATGTATGAACCAGGTTGGCAGGACTAAGTTAGAAGGGGGTTCAGGAGTAAGATTGGTTACAGAAGTAGAGGATGGAGATTGGGAAAGTAAAAATAGAATAGTGGGAGTTATTCCAGGAATGTAGAAGGTGGGAGAATAGAGGAAAGATGAGGGGATGGAATAAGTAAGATGGATGGGAGAGTTCCTGCGTGGTGGGTGTGAGGATGGGAGCTCTTGTGTCCAAGGCCAAGGGGTTTCTGGCAGAGGTTTGCTGACGTCATATCAGAGGTCTTAAACGTGAGGGTGATGCTGCATCCAGAGGTGGTGATCTTTGGTGTGTCGGAAGACCCGGGAGCCCAGAGGGTGAGAGAGGCCGATGTCCTGGCCTTTGCAACCCCGGTGGCCCGGAACAGATCTTACTAGACTGGAGGGCCTCCGAGCCCCCGAAGTTGAGGGTAGGGTTAGCGACATAGCAGCGTTTCTCAGACTTGAGAAAATGTTATTCACCTTGAGGGGTTCATTACAGGGGTTCGCTCGGAGGTGGCAGCCGTTCATCGACTTGAGAAAACTTAAGCTGCCAGCAGGGGGGAGGGGGGAAAGGAGAGGCATGGGAGTGACGAGCAAGGCTGGGAAGGTGGCACTGTTTGTGAAAGCCATGTTGGCTGAGGTCTGTGCCCAGGGGGTTTGTTGGTTACATTGTTGTGTTTTTGTTGACATTTGATGTTGAAAATTATTAAAATCATAAATGCCTTACGAGGGGGAGTAGAGAGCATCGGGTGTCGCTATATGCAGATGACCTGTTACTGCATGTATCGGAGCCTCTGGAGAGCATGGGGAGGATTATGGGCCTATTTGGGAGTCTGGGGCGTTCTCAGGATACAAATTGAATTTGGGGAAAAGCGAAGTGTTCCCGGTGAACGAACCGGGTCGGAGAGTCAACCTTGGAGGGGAGGAGATTTAACCATTTAAAGTAGCCAGTGATAGGTTTAGATGTCTAGGGATTCAGGTAACGGGAAACACACCTGGTTGAGGAGATTAGGGAGGACCTGAAGAGCTGAGACACGCTGCATCTGACTCTGGCAAAGAGGTTCCAAGTGGTGAAGGTGAATGTCCTGCCAAGGTTTCTATTCATATTCCAGACACTTGCAATTTTTGTACCCAAGGCCATTTTCCGGAAGCTGGATATGATGATCTTGTTTGTGTGGGCAGGGAAGGTGCCAACAGTCAAGAGGACACTGTTACAGAGGCAGAAGGGAGGATTGGCAGGAGAGGTGGCAGAATGGGTGAGGATGGAGGAAGGATCCTTTAGGGCGTCCAGCCTGCGGGCTATGGTAGCGGTGGCGTTGCCACTGGCACCAAGGAAATACACAGAGAGCCCAGTGGTGCAATCCACAATGAAGATCTGGAATCAGTTGAGGAGGCACTTTAGCATTGAAGGGATTTTAGTGTTAACGCCACTGTGCGAAAACCAAGGATTTGAGCCGGGGGAGGGTGTATGTACTTAAAGTGGAGAGAAGTGGGATTGGTTAAGATGAGGGACCTGTACCTGGAAGAGAGGTTTGCCAGTATAGAAGAACTGAAGGAGAGGGTAGAGCTCCCGCGAGGAAGTGAGTTTGGATACCTGCAGGTAAGGGACTTCACGCGGAAGGTTTGGAAAGAGTTCCCCAGGCTACCGAAGCATGCCCTGCTGGAGCGACTGCTGCTTCCGGACGTGGAATGGGAGGGCAGGATCGGAGACATACATGGGTGGCTGGGAGAGCAGAGAGGCGAACAAGTCGTGAAGATTAAGGAGACATGGGAGCGGGAGGTGAGAGTGGAGATAAACTGGGGAGTATGGAGTGAGGCACTCAGGGTAAATGCTATTTCCTCGTGCACGAGGATGAGCCTGATACAATTCAAGGTGGTACACAGGGTGGATATGAGTTTTTTCCATAATACTCTTCGTCACAAGTAGGCCTACATTAACACTGCAATGAGGTTACTGTGAAAATCCCCTAGTCGCCACATTCCAGCGCCTGTTCGGTATCACAGAGGGAGAATTCAGAATGTTCCAATGACCTAACAGCACATCTTTCAGGATTTGGGGGAGGAAACCAGAGCACCTGGAGGAAACCCACGCAGATACAGGGAGAACATGCAGACTCCACACAATAATGACCCAAGCCAGGAATCGAACCTGGATACCTGAAGCTGTGAAGCAACAGTGCTAACCACTATGCTACCATGCCACCCATTAGGCAGCATATGGTATACGTTTAAAAGCATGGAATTTAAGCTGGAAATGAATAAAATGTTGGTTGGGCTACAGTTAAGAGTATGGCAGGGTGCGCAGTGGTTAGCACTGCTGCCTCACGGTGCCGAGGTCCCAGGTTCAATCCTGGTTCTGGGTCACTGTCTGTGTGGAGTTTGCACAGATTTCGGCACCACAACCCAAAGATGTACAGGGTAGGTGGATTGGCCATGCTAAATTGCCCCTGAATTGGAATAAATGAATTGAACACTCTAAAAAAAATTTAAAAGATGTATGGTGTGCAGTTCTGGAATCCACATCATAGGTGGGATGATAGCACTGAAAGGTTGCAGAGGTGATTTACCAGGATGTTGCCTGGGCTGAAAAGTTTTAGTTATGAGGAGAGATTGGACAGACTTGGATTGCTTTCTTTGGAGCATAGGAAAAAAATTGTACTCGCCTCTACCACTGCCTCTGGCAGCTTGTTCCAGATGCTCACCACCCTCCTGTGCAAAGAAATTTCCCCTCTGGTCTCTTTTGTATCTCTCCCCTCTCACCTTAAACCTATGCCCTCTAGTTCTAGACTCCTCTACCTTTGGGAAAAGATGTTGACTACCTTATTTATGCCCATCATTATTTTATAGACCTCTATAAGATCACCCTAAAGCCTCCTACGCTCCAGGGAAAAATGTCCCAGCCTATCCTTATAGCTCAGAGTCTTGGTAGCATCCTCGTAAATCTCTTCTGCACTCTTTCTAGTGGTTTAAAAAGAAACATTTTATTAGGGTATTTATAGTTTGTTTAATAAACATTTTGATTGAGATATTTTTTGGTATTATAACAACAACACAATAAACAATGTACACAAAACTATAAACATAGTGCAAAAGCCGTCTCCCTCTCTTACAGGTCCCACCTATTATTAACCCCCGACTCTAAGCGAAACTAATCCCCCACCCGCCCCCCCCCCCCCCCCCCCCCCCCCCCTTCCCTTGCTGACAATTAATTTTCCACGAAAAAGTTGACAAACGGTTGCGACCTCTGGGCGAACCCCAACAGTGACCCTCTCAAGGCAAACTTGATTTTCTCCAAACAGAGAAAGCTAGCCATGTCCGATAGCCAGGTCTCCGACTTCGGGGGCTTTGTGTCCCTCCATGCTAACAATATCCTTCTCTGGCTACCAGGGAAGCAAAGGCCAGAACGTCTGCCTCTTTCTCCTCCTGGATACCCGGATCTTCCGACACCCCGAAAATCGCCAACTCTGGACTCAGCACCACCCTCGTCTTTAACACCGTAGACATAACATCTGCAAACCCCTGCCAAAATCCCCTAAGCTTCAGACATGCCCAGAACATGTGGACATGGTTCGCTGGTACTCCCGCACATTTTGCACACCCATCTTCCAGCCCAAAGAATCTGCTCATCCGGGCCACTGTCATGTGAGCCGGTGAACGACCTCAAACTGTATCAGGCTGAGCCTGGCACATGTTGTGGACGCGTTGACTCAACGCATCTGCCCAGAGACCATCCTCTATCTCTCCTCCTAACTCCTCTTCCCATTTGCGCTTCAGTTCCTCAGTCTGCGTGTCCTCTGACCCATAAGTTCCTTATAGATGTCGGAGACCTTCCCTTCTCCCACCCTCACTCTGGAAACTACCCTATCCTGAGTCCCCCTTAGTGGTAGGAGCGGGAAGGTTGACACCCGTTTATGTAGGAAGTCCCGCACCTGCAGATACCTGAATTTGTTTCCCCTCGCCAACCCAAACTTCTCCTCCAGCGCCCTCATACTCGGAAAGCTCCCCTCTATAAACATGTCCCCTATCCTCTCAATTGCTGCTCTCCGCCATATCCGAAACGCCCCATGCATAATTCCCGGGGCAAACCGGTAATTATTACAGATTGGGGACCAGATCGATGCTCCCTCTGCTCCCACATGTCTCCTCCGTTGCTCCCAGACTCTCAGGGCCGCCACTACCACGGGGCTGGTGGAGTACCGTGCCGGCGGGAACGGCAGAGGCGCAGTTACCAACGCCCCCAAACTGGTGCCCTTGCATGAAGCCACCTCCATATGCTCCCACACTGACCCCTCCCCCACCACCCATTTCCTGATTATGGCTATATTCACCGCCCAGTAATAGCTACTAAAATTTGGCAGTGTCTGCCCACCCTCTCCCCGACTCTGCTCAATCATTACCTTCCTTACCCGTGGGGTCTTGCCCGCCCAAACAAAGCCAGAGATCACTTTGTTGAACCGTTTAAAAAAGGACCCCGGAATAAAGATGGGGAGACATTGAAACACAAACAGGAATCTCGGGAGGACCGTCATCTTCACCATCTGCACTCTCCCAGCTAATGACAATGGAAGCGCGTCCCATCTCTGAAAATCGTCCTTCATTTGGTCTACTGGTCGGGCCAGATTTAATTTATGCAGCCAATCCCATTCCCACGCCACTTGAATGCCTAGGTACCTAAAGCTTCCCCCTACTAATCTAAACGGCAGCTCCCCCAATCACCTTTCCTGTCCCCTCGCCTGGACCGCAAACATCTCACTTTTTCCCATATTTAGCTTATACATTAGTCCCCCGTTATACCGCGCTCCGCAATACCGCGGTTCGCGATATACCGCGGGGGGGCTGATGGACCCCAACTGTCAGTTGTGTCAATTTCAGCGGCCGGCTCCGGAGAGGGAAGCTGCTCTCACTAAAATAATCAGCCGGCCGCTGAAATTGACACTGCCCACTGCTCTCTCCCTCCAATCCAACTTTTAAGTTTTAATGTTTCTGATTGGAGAGAGAGAGCAGCGGGCAGTGTCAATTTCAGCGGCCGGCTGATTGTTTCAGTGAGAGAGCAGCTTCCCTCTCCGGATCAAAGTGAGCCGTCCGCTGAAATTGACACTGCCGGCTGCTCTCTCCCTCCAATCAGAAACATTAAAACTTAAAAGTTGGATTGGAGGGAGAGAGCAGCCGGCAGTGTCAATTTCAGCGGCTGGCTCACTTTGATCCAGAGAGGGAAGCTGCTCTCACTGAAACAATCAGCTGGCCGCTGAAATTGACACTGCCGAGGGGGGGGCGGGTGTTGGGGGGGGGGGAGAGAGAGGAGGGGGGCGGGGAGAGGAGGGGGGGCGGGTGTTGGGGGGGGGGGGGAGAGGGGGCGGGTGTGGGGGGGGGGGGGGAGAAGAGGGGGTGCGGGTGTTGGGGGGGAGAAGAGGG